>NW_021529616.1:0-2506 GCF_001605985.2 Dendrobium catenatum | reverse complement strand
ACTTTTATTCTACTGTCACAACATTTACAGACATCATAAAAATTTACAGTCAACAGAAAACGCCGCCAAATCAAAACTATCTGGTCAAAAATCTTCAGAAAATAATCAAAATGTGCACACTCAGCACTTCAATAACATACCAAATGTTACGCGGTAAAAATTGAACCAGTCAGAAAATACGGACAAAAATCGCTAACGAAAACAAAATCCGGACAGAAAACTCGTTCAAACTTCACCGTTCTGAAAATTGAGAAATGCGGAATGTCCCTTACCTTGCGTACACCAATTTCTTGAACTGTCTCGACGAACGAAAATGGCCCGTCGTCACCCAAAAATCAAATTTTTCCTCTTTTCTATCGACTTTCTTTTTCCTCAAAAATTTAAGATATTTATTTTGATTTTTCTCTCTCTTCAAAATGAGCTGATTTCAGCTAAATAACCTTCTGATCGGCCCGGCCGATCGCACGATCGTCCTGGACGATCTGAACAAAATCCCATCGGCCTGGGACAATTTCTCAGGACGATAATTAATTTTCTTGGACGATAAAAACCCCTATTCTCTGAGTTATGCCATGCTCTGATCGTCCCGGGACGATCCCAGATCGGCCTGGACGATGCTTACAGGAAAACTTTCTTGTAACTTCTGTACAATTCTGGAACAAAATTTGCACTGATCGTCCCGGGACGATCCACGATCGGCCCGGACGATATGAACAAAACTCTGTTACAACAAGTCAGAGAGTAGGGGTTTTTATCGTCCAAGAAAATTAATTATCGTCCTGAGAAATCGTCCCAGGACGATGTGAATTTGGTCAGATCGTCCAGGACAATCGTGCAATCGGCCGGGCCGATAAGAATAATATTTAGCTGAAATCAGTCGTTTTGAAGAGAGATAAAAATCAGATATTTTATAAAAATCTTTTTAACGAGAGAGAAGGTCGAGGGAAAAAGAAGAAAAGTTGATTATTGGGCAACGCCGGGCTGTTTTTTCGCCCGTCGAGACAGATCAAGAAATTGGTGTACGCAAGGTAAAGGCACATTCCGCCTTTCTCAATTTTCAGAACGGTGAAGTTTGAATGATTTTTCTGTCCGGATTTCGTTTTCGTTAGAAATTTTTTTTCCATATTTTTCGATTGGTTCAGTTTTTACTGCGTAACTTTTGATATGTTTCTGAGGTGCCGAGTGCACACATTTTGATTATTTTCTGGAGAATTTTGACCAGGTAGTTTTGATTCGGCGGTATTTTCTTTTGACTGTAATTTCTGATGATTTCTGAAATTATCTGGGCAGTAGAATAAAAGTCTTATAATGTTGTTGTGAATGTTCTGTGGTAATTTGGTAAAATTCTGATTTAGAGAATTTTGTGTAAATTCCGTATACTGCCGTTATGCCGCCGGATTTTCGTACGATTTCTGAAATTGTTCGGATTTGTTCTGAAATGACATGATATGATTGTGTTCTATAAAAAGGGAGTTATAAGGGGTCAGGATCCTATGAGATCCTGTCTGTGTCAGGGAAAAATCTGAAATGAGCTCTGAAATCTGAAAACAAGTTATGTTCCAGATCCGATGATAAGTTCTGTTCTGGTGCTATAAGCACATCTGTTCTGGTGCCATGAGCACAAAGGGAGGCATAAGGGGCTAGAATCCGAGAGATTCTATCAGTGTCTGGGAAGGGAGGCATAAGGGGCCAGAATCCGTTGAGATTCTGTCAGGGTCAGGGAATCTGTTCTAATTTGATCTGTTCTGATTTAATCTGTTCTGATTTTATCTGTTCTGATTTGATATGTTCTGAATTGATATGTTCTGATATGATTCTGTTCTGTTCTGATTTGATCTGATATGTACGATTCTGTTCTATTCTGATTTGATCTAATCTGTATGATTCTGTTCTGATTATGATTTCTGTGATTTCTGTTCTATTCTGATTCGATAGACGATTCTGTTGATCTGATTTCTGTATGAATTTTGTCTGATGTGTTTGATGTGGATTCTGAGAATTCTGATTGGAGGTTTGATTTCTTGCTGAGGTGTTGTAGCTCATCCTTGTTTTCTGCGTGGTTTTCAGGTTCTGGGAAAGGGAAGGAAGTCTTGGAGTAGGAGTTCAGAGTCTGATCTGTTATAAGTATTTTGTACTTTAAATTTTTGTACAGTCATGGCTTTTCTGTTTTGCTTTTCTTTCTGTCTGAAAGCCATGAGCTGTATTTCTATATGATTCTTTTTTAGGAAGAAAAAGATAGATGATCTGTTCCGCTGTATTTTGATGTTTATAGCAAGCTCTGTGTGTCTGTTCCTGAGTGTAAATGTTTGGAAGAAAGTTCTGAAATAAATTCCAAAGCTAGATCATGGAATCAGTTCAGTTAGTTTGAGTCTGGATCACGACCCGATGCGAGCGGGATCCGTCCTGGTCGAGTTGGGTCGTGATAAGCTTTAGTAGTATCAGAGCAATGGTTTTGGAATTTGGATTGTAGGATTGTAAGACAGAGCTATAGGAAGTGATCTGAGTC
>NW_021529615.1:0-317 GCF_001605985.2 Dendrobium catenatum | reverse complement strand
TCATTGGTTATAAATGCTTCATCTTAATCAATGGAAAATCACCCTTAAGAAAATTTGATCCTAAGTCTGATGAAATTATCTTCTTAGGCTGCACATTTATAGGTAAGGCCAATAAAATCTTCAATATGAGGATTCTCATAGTAGAAGTGTCTACTCATGTGGTAATTGATGAATCAGATGGGACCTCTGAATCTAAACCTAAAGAAGAAGAAGTAGAGGTCATTCAAGGGGTAGAATCAATTGCTAATGGAGAGAGAGTAGAACCTCAAGAAAAATCTCCTAAAGAATTGAGATATTCTTCTAGTCATTCTAAAGAA
>NW_021529614.1:0-1093 GCF_001605985.2 Dendrobium catenatum | reverse complement strand
TTACTTAACTATTAATAATTTAAATTATATTAATTAAGTTAATCAATAATAATTTTTAGAGGCGTTTATTGTTTGCCTTTCATCTTCTCTTTTCGTCGTTGATGTTCGACTTTGTTGCTTTGCAGGTGTATAGATTGCACATGTCGCTTCTGCGGCTCCTTCGTGGCTGTTTGACTTCGCTCCTGTGATGACTTTCTCCTCAAACCGGATCGGAAGTTACGACATTTTGATCAGAAGCAAGAACGGGAGCTCGCTGGCTGTGAAGGTAACTTTTTCCCTTTCGCCCGCTTCTTCCGATAAATCCTGTTAAATCCGGCTACCCCTCAAATTTACTAAATCTTGAATTTAAGCTGTAAATACGTAAATCTGGGATTTACCAAATCCCAGGATTTAACGCGCGCACAAAAATTGTTTGTCTGGATTTAACGTAAATCCGACTTAAATCCCGCTATAAATCCTATACCAAACAGACCCTAAGGTTTTGTTTGGGACAACTTTCTTATTGCTTTCTAAAGTTTTTTTTTTAATACAAAAATTTATTGAACTAGAAATTTTTGTACTAAAAAAATTATTTTAGAAAGTAGTAAAAAAGCTATCCCTAACGAACCCTAAGAGTATTTTAAATATCATTAATTTATGTCGCTGCTATGATTTGAAATCACCATATTATTTCCTTCGATATGATTAGAGCTATTTTCTTCAATTTCATAAATACTATAATTTCTTAAGTACTCTTATTGCATCATGAAAGTATAACTACCAAGAAGAGGCTTAGGTTTCATTTGTGACGGCTCTCTTTCTATTTCTTAAAACAAATTTCTAGTAAAAAATTTACTTATTAATTTTTGTACTTTAAGAAAAATAAAAAAGCAATTTCAAATGAAAACTTAATTATATAGAATTCTACGAGGCCTTCCCATACTTCGCAAGCGATGTTGTTTCGGACACAGCACGCATGCGTCTTTTCTCTCCCTATCGTTTGTGTTGTTAAGAGGAACAAAATGAACACTGCTACTTCTTCGATTTCCCGCACACAAGGTCTGTAGCTCCTCTCGCAATCCTTCTTGCACAGTCAAGCTCCAGCCGAATCTGA
>NW_021529613.1:0-241 GCF_001605985.2 Dendrobium catenatum | reverse complement strand
GAGAGAGAGAAAGGGAGAGAGAGAGATAGAGAGAGGGGGAGAGTGAGAGAGAGAGAAAGAGAGAGAAAGATAGAGCAAGAAAGAGCAAGGGACTATAAGAAAGAGAAAGAGAGGGAGAGAGAGAGCTAGAGAGCACAAGCTAGAAAAAGCACAAGCTAGAAAAAGAACAAGAAAAAGCAAGAGAGAGCAAGGGAGAGAGGAAGTGAGAGAGAGAACAAGAAAGAGCAAGGGAGTGCAAGAG
>NW_021529612.1:0-301 GCF_001605985.2 Dendrobium catenatum | reverse complement strand
TTTGAAATGTAATTTTTGCGATAAAGTGGTGAAGGGATGTGTTACCCACATGAAGGAACATCTATCATGCTCGCACAAAAATGTAGCACCCTGTGCAAAAGTGCCGGACAATGTGATGGAAGAAATAAGTGCTTACATGAAGAAAATTACCACTGCTAAACACTTACAACAGGAGCAATTTGATGAAAGGGTCGAGCATGGTGTATATTTTAGGAGCAAGAGTGGAAAGGGCTCTTCCTCCACTATACATAGTAGAGGTGCACAGGGTCCTATGGATCAGTATATGATTACTCCAGGAGTG
>NW_021529611.1:0-338 GCF_001605985.2 Dendrobium catenatum | reverse complement strand
ATACTATATATTTTCTTTATTTTAAAATAATTTATATCAATTATTTTAAAGAAAACATAAAAAAAAATTTTAAAAAATAAATCAGTTTAAATTAAAAGAAATACGAACACAACGACACCAAATTCGACCAAATCCGAGTCCAAATTAAAGACCCGAAGCACTGTAGGAAGGTTCAAACCACAATATAGATTACCAATTAGTTTAAAAACGTGACATGCTTATAGTAGAATCGAGCGGCTCGACGAGACGAATCCCAACGAGTCAATATTGCTGAATTCCGATATCATTAAGACATTCAAATGTGTGACAAATGAAGTACTTCTGTTACTAGACGCATG
>NW_021529610.1:0-239 GCF_001605985.2 Dendrobium catenatum | reverse complement strand
TACCCATATATGGCATGTTATACATACATCTGTATTCGTAGAGAGCTTGTATGTATTGCAGATCTTTCTTTGTTTCTCTCGTTGTAGTTAATTGAATGATACAAATGTCATTCTCAAATAGACTTAGCTGGATATTCTAAGCCCATTTTGTTTTTTCATTATTCGTCATTTGAATGCATTGAGAGTCTGATGTGTTTGCTTGTAGGTTATTCTTGACTGTTAGACTATCATGTCCATTG
>NW_021529609.1:0-279 GCF_001605985.2 Dendrobium catenatum | reverse complement strand
GCTTCGGGATGACCGTACCAGCTCGTGAGGGAACCTTGAGCCGCAAGGAGTGTCATTTCGATTTGGTGATTTTAAACCGTATGTTTAAGTTTATTTGTGTAAGCAATTTTGTTTTTAATATTATTAAATTTATCTATCGTGCTTGGGTAGAGAATTTTTGGAAAATATTGTGTATTTTTTTTTAAATTAATTTTAATATTTGCTAAAATCAATATTAGATTGTCATATTATAATGTTAATTTTTTTAATTTTAAATAATATTATTATTTATTATATCAT
>NW_021529608.1:0-316 GCF_001605985.2 Dendrobium catenatum | reverse complement strand
GTTGATAAGACTAAAGTGGGAGTTGAAGGAAAGCTTGAATTATGGAGGTCAACATTAGAGTCTAAAGGTTTTCATTTGAGTAGATCTAAAATTGAATACATGTACTCTAATTTTAGTAGTAATAGATCTTGGGGGTGCAATCAAGTCATTAAAAAGAGTACACGTTTTAGATATTTCGGGTCTATTGTGCAAAGTGATGGTTGTGGGCTTCGAAAATTCGGCCCCGGCCTCCTCGCTGCACTGCTATGCTTTTTTTTTTGGCGAGGGGAGTTTTAACAAAATAAGTTCCGAGGTAAATTTTGGAAGGCAGATGGAT
>NW_021529607.1:0-226 GCF_001605985.2 Dendrobium catenatum | reverse complement strand
ATAGGCCAAGGAGAATTGTGTGTCATTTAATTAATTAATTTGTTAAAGACTTCTGAATTGATTGTCCAGACCCTCTAATTAATATAATTTATAATACATCAATTTTATGTTTTATCACTCAAAATGTTTTAAGAAATACAAGTTCTTTTTTTGGGAAGGGACTAGTTGTTTGTATTGATAGGCTTTTATTGCTTTTGGAAGGAAGAATTTGTCAAGGACATGTGAG
>NW_021529606.1:0-764 GCF_001605985.2 Dendrobium catenatum | reverse complement strand
CATCAAATTTGCCAATATGTTTGTCAAAAACTTTATTGCCAATCGAAGAATGCTTAAAAATTCTTCTCAACTCTTAGGAATTTTCCATGGTGAAAGTGAATCTCTCATAGAATACTTTCAAAGTTTTTCTACTAAGGCTTGATAAATTCCAAGGGTGAAACCCAAATTACTTCTAGAAGTTTTCCTCAGAGGGCATCATCCTAGCCCCTTTTACTCAACACTTAAGACACGATTCATTCATACATTGATCTAATCCTTTACATGGAGGCACAAATTTCTCTGATGAAGTCATTAATGCTTATAGAATGTAGTTTGGGCAAATAAATTGAATGCTTAAAAGTAAATCCCAGGGGCACATAATCCATCATCGCAATGAAAGAAATAAGGAAATTATAATCTTCCCCCTTGACCCTCATAGCCACAACTAGAGCCTCATTAAGAAATGGAGTATATGCCACATAACACATCTTAGGCAAATGTATTGAGGGCCATCCGAGAATAGGAGAATGATAAGTGGCCTAATCCTTTAAAGCTGAACATGGGAAATTAGTTACAGTACTGCCACTTTCACCATAGCCATGGACACACTTTTGAAGCATTTAGGCAACTCAAGGAAGAAATTGAGAGACTTTGTAATGACCCCAAGATCCGTGTAGCGGAAGGATTCCTCTGATCGATCATTCATTTCTTTTTTTCTTTTTTTTTTCAGTTTATTTATCCGTTGTTTGTATCAATACATACATCCAGAGCCAGAGATAATTACA
>NW_021529605.1:0-214 GCF_001605985.2 Dendrobium catenatum | reverse complement strand
GAACTTGTACTCAAACAAGAGTAGAGGACTTGAACAAGACTACAAGAACTTGATTGAACTTGAAAGAACAATACATAAGATCATAAGGAGCTTTAAAAAAAAAAGGATCTTAAATTGAATCTTAACAAATGATCTTGAATCATGTGCAAGAGGGCTTGAATTTGCAAGCTTGGACTTGGTTGGGATCATGCATGAAGGACTTGAGTATGAACTT
>NW_021529604.1:0-362 GCF_001605985.2 Dendrobium catenatum | reverse complement strand
CAGCTTCTACGGGCTGTTCATCATAATCATCAGCTTCAAAGGTCTCTTCAGCATCACCATCTTCGGATTCAATTTCTACGCATGTGATGGCGCGACAAATCTCTTTCCGGAGGAATTTTCGCTTGATGAATCCGATACCTTTATATGCATATGTATCCTTATGTCGTAGTGGACGCGGTTTCCTTCCATACCAGAGGCCCAAACTTGTACGAAGTTGTCGCTTGGTGGTAGGAATATTGACTTGTTTTGAATATTTTTGGTATTGAATCTAGGTAGCCTCGTAGGAAATAATTCCTCGGAGTCGAGGAGCATGTAATCCCAGTCATGATTCTCCTCTTCATGAACTCCCATGGAATATAACA
>NW_021529603.1:0-212 GCF_001605985.2 Dendrobium catenatum | reverse complement strand
ACATGTCTTTTAATCGAGTAGACCTCAGGAACACATCACGATGCTAATCGCCTCCTCTCATCTCAGTGGGGGGACCTTAGACTAGTTTACTACTATATGCTGGCCTAATTTCCCAACAATATTTGGATGCAACTTTCCCTCTCACCTTAACAGAGTGACCTCAGACCAGCTTCCTGCTGATGTTGACTTATTCCCCAAGATCATCCTACTTG
>NW_021529602.1:0-213 GCF_001605985.2 Dendrobium catenatum | reverse complement strand
TTGAGCGTGAGAAAGAAGTGTGAGGGGATCACACGGTTGCACCAAGTTAGCAACACCGTTGCTCCTCCTGTGGCCATGGTGAGTCTTTGGAAACTCTCTAGGGAGAGAGGCTTCTAGGTCAAGACCTCAAGGTACTCTTTCTTCTCTAAGAGAGAGAAAAATGAGTTAAGGTTCTATGTCTTCTCTAGGAGGGAGAAAGTGAATCAAGGTTTG
>NW_021529601.1:0-1504 GCF_001605985.2 Dendrobium catenatum | reverse complement strand
AAATTATTTCTTCATTTTGATTAGTTTTACGCATTCATGATTTTGTGAATGCTAATTATTTATTAGTGTGACAAGCTCTATTCAGCTTAAGCAAGAGGAAATCAGCTAATAATGACCATTTGTTTAGATTAAGATAATTAACTTATTAGAGAAATATCATTAATTTACTGATTATGAAGAGAACAATACTTATACTCTAAAAAATTCTTTCTAATAGTTCATACGATTTATATCTAAAACACTACATGAAAGTTAGCTATTACAGACGGAAAATTTCAGCCAGAAATTCAAGTAGATTTTACATCAAAAGTTTTCCGGCAGCAGTAATTAATTAATACAACTAAGAAATTTTTTGTTAGAAAATTTACTTAATTTCCGATAAAAAATCCGCCATAATTGTTGTCGGAAAAAGCTCTATTTCATCCCAAAACCGTTCCCCTCTCCCAGAATTATGGTTGGTGTTGCTGCTCGTTTTCTCGTCGTGTATCTTGCTAAGGTGCTCTAGGTTTTCGACGATGTCAGGTGGTGGCGGCATTTTCCACAAAGGGAGGGTAGTAGGGGACTACATGATCGGCCGGCATATTGGCTTTGAAACTATGATCGGCTGTCATATTGGCTCTGAAACTTTGTTAGTTGTGTGGCTAGTGTGGCACCATGTGAACGGCGCAAAGGTGGCGGTGAAAGGGATCGTCATGGAGACGCTCAGTAAGAAGCTGTGAGAATGCCTTCTTTTGGAGATCGTAATCCTCAAGCGCATTAAACATCCCAACGTCGTCGCATTGTACGACATCTTTGTGCATCTCCTATTCTTCATGTAGCTCTTTGCCCTTTAGAGCTTACCCTGGTTTTTCTGCTAATTATCAGTCAATTCGTGAGAATTTTTGTTTAAGTCGGGTTTGAAACAGAAGTCCTAATCACATGTGTGAAATGGGAAGATGATTGAAAGATTCATGCTTGAGGAAGATATACATTTCTATGGAATGCAACATAGCCTTTATTGGGACACCGTAGCAAATCTTGTGGTATACGAGGCCTTAAATTATTATAGATGATCATGCATGTTAGGTGGTGCCTTGATTTTAGGCCAAAGAAGAACAAAGAAACAATTGTATGATATGCTAGAATGCTCGTTTGATATGCCCATGCGAATACAAAGTGCACTATATTGATGGAACGTCCTATAAAATCCGTCGAAAACTTGTAACAAAAAAAAAAAGAAAAAAAAAAGAAATCATACAAAGGATTAGGTTTTGTAGGAGGTTCCATTAACATATTGCACTTTGTATTCAAACGGCATATCAGGCGAGCATTCTGGCATATCAACGTTGGGATGTTCAATGTGCTTGAAGATTAATTACAATCTCTGAAAGGAGGCTCTCATGTAGCTTCTTACTAAGCTTCTCCATGACGATCTCTTTCACCGCCACCTCTGAGCCGTTCACACGATGCCACGCTAGCCAGACACCAAGATAGATCCAGAGCCATTCTGTCGGCCGATCATGTA
>NW_021529600.1:0-299 GCF_001605985.2 Dendrobium catenatum | reverse complement strand
TTTTCTGACTCTGATTTTGCAGGATGCAAGGTTGATAGAAAAAGTACTTCATGTTGAGTCTAGTAATTAGGTTGTTAAGCCTAAATTAATGTCCCAAGGCTACCAAGAGGGGGGGTCAATTGGTAGTTTTAAAAAACTTTAAACCCTCTTTTTAAAATTATGTTGAACCGAAATAAAAATGTTTCTTTTAAGTTTTTGTAGAAAAAGTTTTTCAACCACAGAGTTTTAAGACTAAAATTAAAAAGCGAAAATGTAAAAATAGTAAAGTAAATGACACCAGATTTATAGTGGTTCGGTCT
>NW_021529599.1:0-334 GCF_001605985.2 Dendrobium catenatum | reverse complement strand
GCTGCCCGTCCTTTAAATAAGGCATCATCCTGGCTATCCCGCTCAGTCCCGCTTCGTCGTCTTCTTCTTCTTCTTCGTCTTCTCGTTCTTCTCGTCTCGCTCTGCTCTCGCTCTTAAAGCTGCGGGCTGTCTCTGACGGAACGGAAGTCCGCTTCGTCTTCTTCTTCTCGTCTCGCTTTGCTCTCGCTCTTAAAGCTTCGGGCTGTCTCTGACGGAACGGAAGTCTTAGTAGGTTTTTCTTGATAAAGAAGATACTTTCTTTTCTCTCACGCAATGGCCGAATCTGAAGCATTGTTGCCGGACGGGTTCCCAGCCGGATTGCGGGTTTTCGTGG
>NW_021529598.1:0-245 GCF_001605985.2 Dendrobium catenatum | reverse complement strand
ATAGTGAGCATACTACCGTCCAATCTTACATCAATAGGAGGATTATTGAATTTACTAATTAAGATTTTTGTAACTTCCTCCACCTTTCTACTACTAGCAAAAAAGTTAACCTTGTAACTTCTAATGCTAACTATGACTAGACGCTTGCAAACACTACCCTTAGGGAATCAAATCTTAGATATCACATTACCCATTTCAATACCTTAGCAAAAGATATTAGAATCATCAAGCATATCCTTTGCAAC
>NW_021529597.1:0-225 GCF_001605985.2 Dendrobium catenatum | reverse complement strand
TTCGTATATGGTGTGCAATTTATCACAAACTTCTTACCGGTAGTGCACGTGGATACTAACATAAAATCATTAAAATTTAAAGCACAAAAAAAGCAATTTAAAGACTTTGCATTCAATTGAGCATTGAGTTGTTCTTCCCTATTCCATTGACTAAAAGGAATATCAATTTTAACTCCATTAAAAATTCATGACGGTGATGAATAACCAGTTAAAATCATATGCCAC
>NW_021529596.1:0-333 GCF_001605985.2 Dendrobium catenatum | reverse complement strand
CTCTGCTTCTATTTCTAAGGAATATGAAGCTGAGTTTTCCCAGAATACTCTCTTCAATCTCTTCTTGCCCTTCCTAACATTGATTTTCTTATCAACCTTCTCCTTGTTAGGATTTACTATGTGATTCAGGTAATCAGATTTGATGTGACCAGACTTTCTGCATTCTTAGCAAATTACATCACTAGTAGTTTAAGAATTTTTATGGAACTTACCCTTGTTCCACTACTAGCATCTACTTTACTTCCTCTTAAGAAAACTTCTAAATAGCCTTATCGTTAAGGCAATATCATCTTCATCCTTAGGCTGAGATTGATCACTATCCAAGTTATCCAC
>NW_021529595.1:0-299 GCF_001605985.2 Dendrobium catenatum | reverse complement strand
TCATCAAAGGATCAACTTGCAGATTTCCTTACTAAAGATTTGACAGTTCGTATGATTGACAAGCTGGGAATGACGGATCCATATTTCCTAGCTTGAGGGGGAGTGTTGAAATCCAGCTGTCGAAATCCAACCGTTCCTAATGCAAAGGATCCGACGGACACAAAGATCAATCCGCGGGATACTCTCATGGATCACGCCATAATGAGCGGACGAATTTATGAAAGATTTTTATTTATTATTTATGTATTAATTCTGCAATTTATTATTTCCTCATTATGATATCTTGTATAGATCTATAA
>NW_021529594.1:0-284 GCF_001605985.2 Dendrobium catenatum | reverse complement strand
AAGTTTTCAATCATAATGATCATATAACCTTTGTTGTCTTTAGGCTTATCTTGTGAAGATATTTATTATATTTAATTATTAGTTTGTTGAAATTAAAGTTCGGCTGGTCTGAAATTAATTTTGTAATATTTTATTCGCTATAATGCATCAAAATTTATGCTAGAGCAAATGAATTTTCTAGTGTGTATCATTAATCAAAATTGGATCAAAATAATCTCATTGTTATTGAATTTATTTTAAGATACGTGTAATATATATTGATAATTTAATAAAATTTTACATCT
>NW_021529593.1:0-554 GCF_001605985.2 Dendrobium catenatum | reverse complement strand
TTTTATTTATTAAATTTAAATATTAAAAAATTAATAAAAACCACTTAAAATTTATTTAAATGCTAAACATTTCATTTTTTTTTTAATTTTGACTAAGTTTTAAAAATCCCCTCTAAATTTAAAAATTCTCACCCATGGTTTGAGAGCCGGCTCTAGCTCGTTTACAGTGAGATGAGCTCGAGTTCGTGCTCGCCTGTCAAGCTTGACTCGAGCTCGCTTTCCAACTAATGAGCTGAGCTCGAAAATGGTCAAAGCTCGACTCGACTCAACTCGTTTGCACCCCTAGCTACCACCATATATATGATACTTCAACACTTGAGCCAATGATCAAGGATGCAATGTTTTAACAACTAAAATCTAGCAGCTTCACGCATGAACCTAGCTATAACTGGAAGAACTTCATCTCTACTAATTCTATAAATTATTTACTGAGATTTCACATAGCACATTGATTTTATTTTACCTTCTTCGTTTCATTTTGCTATTTGTTTTCCTGTAGATTTTCAGCACCATTTGAAGAATGTTCAAGCTGATAAAAATAAGATAACATTGCT
>NW_021529592.1:0-204 GCF_001605985.2 Dendrobium catenatum | reverse complement strand
GTAATTTGATATTAATTACATTAGAAAATCTAGTCTTCTAAATTTAAAACTTGTTTATAACTTGTTATAATTAGAACTTTTAAATTCATGTCTATTTATTTAGACTACATAAAAGTTAATATTATTATTGCAATATAGATGTTTTCTTATTTTGTATTTCTATGCTCAAGTGATATTTATGCACTTAGAAATATTTGAAATTTT
>NW_021529591.1:0-407 GCF_001605985.2 Dendrobium catenatum | reverse complement strand
CTAAGATTTAGAGATTTACAAGAAAGGAAATCCATTTTACCTATCAATTTTGGGCTATTTGAGCCACTTTCTCAACTTTAGTGCACTTTGCATAATTTTTATTTATTTGATACACTTTGTGTATCTTTTAATTTTGGCGCACTTTATGCATCTTTTCATCTTTTGTAATTGACTTCCTTTCCAAACCTCTAAAATTTTTTTTCTCAGTTATAAGATCGTCCTCTAAATAAAAAAGAAGAAACTTACTTCTCTTATATAAGGAAAAAGGATCTATAAAACGAATTCGATCATCTGATAAGAATGAACAACTTGATTAAGAAAATTATGAAGTTTTATTCATCAATATATTATAGTTATATATGAGATAGAAAATTATAAGATAATGAAGAAAATTATAACTTCTAAAT
>NW_021529590.1:0-514 GCF_001605985.2 Dendrobium catenatum | reverse complement strand
ATAACAATGGTGTGATTGACGGAGCTTGGTCGAAGCTGAAGCACATTAAGATTGCATTTGATTCAGGAAAAGTTGAATTATCTGAAGATGGGATTGCGATTAAGCTTAATTGAGAGAAGGAATAAAAAAATTCTGAAGTTTTGAAGCATTCTATTATTATTAAGGTTCTTGGTAACAATATACCTTTCTCTGTCTGTAGCATGGAACTGAGAAGACAATGGAGTAAGTTTGGTGGATTTCATATGACTTCAATTGGTATGAATTGGATTCTTTGCTTATTCCAAACAAATGAGGTGGTGGAAGAAGAATTAAACATGGGACCGTAGTATGTTAATGGGAACATTGTCGGGATGGACAGGTGGTCTCCAGCCTTTGATCCATATTCATTCAAAGGAATTTCGGCTCCTGTTTGGATCAGACTCCCTTGTCTACCGCTTTACTGCTGGGATGAAGATAATTTGGCAAGGATTGCTTCACGATTTGGAATGCCTATGTTCTTGGATGGAAATACTTT
>NW_021529589.1:0-219 GCF_001605985.2 Dendrobium catenatum | reverse complement strand
TTTGGTTCTTGAATGTTGAATAGGATTTTTAGAAATGCAAATAGTGTTGACCTCATTATTTGAGGTTGATTTCCCCAGAATCAATATATAGCTCCTAGGTTTCCGTAACCTAGCGTAGACGTCATCCAATAGGATTTCCCTTAGGTGGACGCCCACTGACGTAGCATCGACTCGAACCTATCCTCAACTCAAATCAGGCTCGATTTTTGATTCGTCGAT
>NW_021529588.1:0-239 GCF_001605985.2 Dendrobium catenatum | reverse complement strand
TTAAGTTTAGTTTGTTTTCTCATAATTTATGATTTATCTCAATTTATTAAGATTTTTAGATTTAGTTTCAAATTATATGAAATCATCTTTTTGGATAATCTTGAGATTTGAATTTTAATTTTGATTTGATTTGAGTTTTATCTTTGTAACCTGATTTCTACAAGTAAGTGTTCTTCACTTATACTTGATTCAATTGAAGTTTCTCTCTCTCCCTCCCTCCCTCTCTCTCTATATATATA
>NW_021529587.1:0-223 GCF_001605985.2 Dendrobium catenatum | reverse complement strand
AGAGAGACCGCCGACGGCCATGGCATGGGAGGAAATCTGAACTCCTCCCGGGGGAGGAGAAATTCGGAGGTGGAGATCCTAGAGGAAGAGAACGACAGGCCTCCTCTAGAGCCTCTTTCGAGGGAAGAGATGAGTATGGGATATGACAGAAGGGAGGGTGATTTTGGTGGGAGGAGAGTGGGATCTCATCGCCGAGGTTCTGAATTCGAAAGAATTCAGCGTC
>NW_021529586.1:0-245 GCF_001605985.2 Dendrobium catenatum | reverse complement strand
CAGAGGGAGAAAAGGAGAAGGTGCAAGTTTCCTAAAGGCTTTGGAGGCATATTTATAGGTTTTTGAGAGAAGAAAAGGGAAATTTCTATATTTTCAAATTTTTCTAAATTTTTTGAAATTTTCTAGAATTTTTTTGAATTTTTTGACCCAAAAATAGCAAAAAAACTGCTTTTTCGTGTGGTGGTGCCCACTTAAGGCGATGGAAGCAGACTGCCACCCAAAATCCGCACGCGCAGCAGTGGATC
>NW_021529585.1:0-563 GCF_001605985.2 Dendrobium catenatum | reverse complement strand
AGGCTATCAGTTTGGCATCCAAATCTCCTCCAGAGCACTGAGAATTACACATTTACTGTATATGGATGATGTATTGCTGTTTGGATCTGCTTCCACTTCACAGTTTAAGGACATGATGAATTTAGTCTCTTACTATTGTGGTTGGACGGGACAAGGTATTAATCAGACTAAATCCCAAATTTTTTTCGTGAAATATGTTGAATCTTCCATAAAACGTAAGATTGGTAAGATCTCAGGCTTTAAAATTGTGAGGGAATTCCAATACCTGGGAATTAATATCGCTTTGAGACGCTTGGTTAAAAGCAATTTATTATTGAACATGCACTTCATAAATTGAATACTTGGGGAGCTCGTTTTCTATCACTTCCTGGAAGGCTTATCCTTTCTATGTCTTTACACCTTTCACTCCCTACATTTATTTCTACGCATTCTTTAATCCCCAAGAAAGTTTTATATGAGCTGGATTGAATCTACAGAGATTTTATCTGGCATCAAAATTATGGTATTAAAGGACTTCATTACATTACTTGGGAAGATTTATGTATTCCTAGAGATAGAGGTGG
>NW_021529584.1:0-1320 GCF_001605985.2 Dendrobium catenatum | reverse complement strand
CTGTTGTAAATCAATTTGAGGAGTGTTTTCAATGCGATGAAAATTTACAACAAAAATTTTTGTAGAGATTTTAATAAATATTAGAAGCACATACATTCATACAAAATTCTATCTAAATTTGATCTTATACATAAAAATTCACTTGATCGGGCACGAATCTCGAGCTATATTTAAGTTAGAAACTTCTAAATATAAATTTAGGACCATCCAAATTCTTATTTTAGTGAATGTATAGTTGAACTAGTCGTCTTGACAAGAAGAACCCAATGATAAACCAATTTGAACCCGAATAAGCATAGTTGAAAAGCTCAATATATTAATTAGATGATCAAATAATTTTCAAATTAGGCATGTGCGCGCTTATAGTCGAATCGAGCAGCTCAACGAGACAAATCCAACAAGTCCAAAATCGCTCAACTTCAATGTCACTAAACATTTAATTTCTAAAGAAATAATATATAATTGAGGGAATAAATATAAATCATTCGATGGAGTGCTCCAAAATTTTTCTATATCTCACTTTAAAAAATCTATAAGCTCCGGCTGGCTAGAGATTCAAAAGTACTTAGATGCTTGAAAAATCCTAGAGTTCCACCTGATCGAGCACCACCACCTATGAACTTTTTGTTGGCTAATTGTCACCATCAATCCTCCCTTGCTCGATCGTGCCTGTCAAACCTCCACTGACGGACCTTTTTCCAACCAACCACAATCGTCAGACCTTTTCATTGGCTGACCGCCGTCAAACTTTTACTGATCGGCCTCTATCGTCAAAATTTCACTGCCCGATCGTTTCTTTCAAACCTTTGTCGACTTGTCACTATTGTCAAACTTGTCATAACTCAATCCCAAGCGTCCTAACGAACACTATTGAACTTTAGTCGGTTCCTCAAACTCTTATAATTTCACCGTCTCAAATTTAAGGAATAGGTCAATTTTTATAACTAGTGCACATATAATGGAATCATTTCAGCTCAGCAAGGCCTTGTGCTTTTTTTTCCTTATAAAATTTTTTGGGTATTATTCAAGCTCTTTCATTTATCTGTTTGTGTGTTGGATTTTCGTGCCAAATTAAGATGCAAAACTCCCTCACTTTGCCATCATGAAGTTTTAGCCTCGAACAAACTTGATTGAACATATGATTGATTGTTCATTTCTTATAAATTTAGTTTACATTCCTTTCACATATTCCTATTTACTTGAATGGTATTATGCTGAGTCATATAATAGTCATGTTTTTTATGTGTAGAGTAATTCTTAGTATTTGTGCTCAAAATTTTATTTTCTTTTTTCTTTGTATCATCATTGCTTGTATAGTCA
>NW_021529583.1:0-1091 GCF_001605985.2 Dendrobium catenatum | reverse complement strand
GTTTTATTTAATTTAGATCTTACATTCACCCTATTCAAAACATAACATGTTGTGCTAACCGCCTCAGCCCAAAAATATTTAAGAAGTGAATATTCTTCCAACATTACTCGGGCGGCTTCTACTAAAGTTCTATTTTTCCGTTTGACTACCCCATTTTGCTGAGGGGTTCTAGGTGCAAAAAAGTTATGATCAATTCCTTTTTCCTTACAAAAATTTTCAAATCTTTCATTCTTAAATTCTCTTCCATGATCACTTTGTATAAAATAATTTCACATCCTAATTTCCTTTGAATCCAAGTCGAAAAATTTCTAAATTCCTCAAATGATTCACTCTTATGAAATAAAAATCTAACACAAGTGAATCTTGAGCAATCATCCACATTAACAAATCTGTTTACCTTTACTCCTAGACTTACAGTTCAAACTGGTCCAAAAAGATCTATGTGTAAAATTTCCAATGGTTTACTAGTTCTAAGATCCTTATTGGACTGAAAAGAGGACTTCACCTGTTTTCCTAATTGACATGCATCACAAAGGTGATCCTTAATAAAGTCTAGTTTTGGTATACCTCTCACTAAATTGTTTTGGGTAATCCTCCTAAGGTTTTCAAGCTAGAATGACAAAGTCTCCTATGCCAAAGCCATGCTCATCAGAAACAATTTTCAAACAAAAAATAGTATGAGATTGAATGCAATTTAAATCTAGTATATAAATATTGTTTACCCTTTTTCCATTCAAAACAACTTTACCATTTAGGCTTAATATGCAGCCAGTAGGAAAAAAATTTACACAATAACCCTTATTACTTAACTAACTTATACTTAACAAATTATGTTTTAAACCTTTAACTAATAACACATTGTCTATAAAAAAAGTTTTTAAGATTTCCAATCATACCTGATCCAACCACCTTCTTTGTGGTATTATCTCCAAGTGTAGCTTTGCCTCCACTCCTATCTTCCAACGTTATGAATTGAGCAGTATCTCTAGTTATGTGCTTTGAGCATCTGCTGTCCAGGTACCATATTCTTTCACGAGGTATTGTATAAGAGCGAACCTGCAAAATTATCAAATGTTAGACCTGGGAACCCA
>NW_021529582.1:0-364 GCF_001605985.2 Dendrobium catenatum | reverse complement strand
TATCTTGTATTTAATATTATATGTTTTTGGATAATTATTAATAAAAAATTTTTAAAACTGCCTATGCCGGTCCCAAGCCCGGATGAAAAAAGTTAAGGGAAAATTTTATGCCCCCCTGATAAATTTTCTGGCTCCACCACTGGGGAAGACATTCTTACTGCTTTAAAGTTGTTTTTCAGTACAAAGATTTTTTAAATTAAAATAAAAGATTATTTTAGAAAGCAGTAAGAAAGTCGTCCCAAATGAAGCCAAATTGTCGCAAAATTATTACGTGTGGTCAACGTGCACCGTCCGGAGGTTAATCAAGATGCACCTCGTCACTAATACACTGTATTCTTGCTATTTATCGCTCTATATCATATGA
>NW_021529581.1:0-1036 GCF_001605985.2 Dendrobium catenatum | reverse complement strand
GGTATATCATACTAATTTTGCAGAACTATCAGTGATCCATGAGTTTATGGGATTACTAGCTCAAGGATATTATCAAATTAATGGGATTGCTACGACAAAAGAAATATACCATAATCTCTCTCAGCCATGCACAAAATCAACAACAATATGTAACATTCCTGAATATCCTTATGAAGGGTGTAGATGCTAGGTAAAATATGATATCTATAAATCCTTTATCATGCTTGATGTATATGAAGATTTTGTTTACAGAGGTCTCCAAATATCTCCTCAACTCCTATTGACTTATGGATTTTTAAGCTCTGTTTGGATCGCAACTGATAGAATAATAGACTTCTCTAGTCTAAAGCTCCAAAGGATCATAAAACATGTACTAACTTTATCAACAAGATCCATACAAATTAGAATTGATTCCTCTCCACCTGAATGGATCGAAGAACGAATAGAACCAAGTAGACACATTTATAAAATTCAAACCATTGAAAGCAACGATGACTATGAGATGTTTACTTGTTTCATTTGGGAAAAGTTTTGGGACTTATGTTTAGATATCCCTTTATCAACACAAGTAGACCATTGGAGAGTAGTTGTTCAAAGTACAAATTGGTTCTGGAACCCCGGAAAAGACAATCGAATCTATAAGCTAGGGAGAGAGACTCATACAGAAAAATTTTACCTTGACACTCCTCTGGCTGAAAATTATTTTTATACCTTTGACTACAAGACCAAGAACACGGAGCTAGTTGAGACATACAAGTTGATGGAGCTAAATCAACCAGTTGAGGAAGTTTTTGATGTACCCGTAGATGAAGATCACGCATGGTATTACTAAGGTACACATCTTTCTAACCCTACAGGTGACTCTCTTGGTGACAAAAATTCGGAAGACTGGTGGGACCCACAGCACTGTAGAGATGAATAGTATTGCTACTATTCATACGTACAAAATACTTCTAGAAGTGTATGGCATACAAGACATCTACTCAACATAAAGAATCACCCTTTTGAAGTGGTGGACAAAGCATGAAGATGAAGG
>NW_021529580.1:0-325 GCF_001605985.2 Dendrobium catenatum | reverse complement strand
AGCCGCACTGCTGCGAGGATCCGGAAGATGTCTCCTATGGGACCTAGAATCTGGTGACCCGTAGGAGGAAAGGCAAGGCTAAATCAACTGACCAACAACCTTCTCTTGAAGTGGGACGCCTTGGTGAGGCCCGGAACAGCACGTTGCCTCCCCCCACAGAGCCCTCACGGCTGAATGAGCAGCCTAGTAGGTCGAGTTCCCAACCTCAAGCTGACCAGGATCAACTTAAGCAAATGGAGGCTGTTTCCAACAGGATTGTCAACACGAGCAGCCCTCATTCTAAGGACTGCAAAGTTGTCTTCGTTGCTGAGCGGACTGCCCAGAA
>NW_021529579.1:0-227 GCF_001605985.2 Dendrobium catenatum | reverse complement strand
TGTTAAAAAGAGAACGAATTTTTCAATTCAATGAATTCCAAGATTTTTTATTCTTCCGAATATTGTCTATTTCTCTTCTAGAAAATGACATATACAAATGTTTTGATAAATTTTTTTTTTACAATTTATTAATGTCATTTGTGACGAAGGAAAATAATCTAAAACTTTAAAGAAATCAATTATACTTTTAACAATTCAATCTTAAATCAGTCTTTAGGTCTAAGTCC
>NW_021529578.1:0-3639 GCF_001605985.2 Dendrobium catenatum | reverse complement strand
AGAGTTTGAAATTGGTCGAAGCGTTCAACCAAATCATCGTGAGGGTGTGCTGGTGCAGGTGCTCGGGGTGCTGCATGTCATCATGGACGTACTTGAGCTGCGGCCGGGGCATCTTCTCCTTCTTCTTCGTAAAAGACAGGTTCTTCAGGCTCGTGTCCCCGATGGAAAAGAATACGGAAAGAGGCATTCGTATAAAAGATAGGAAGATTGTTGGGTTCACCAGGATAGGTCAATTGATATTTATTTTGGAGGATATATCCTATAAGGTGACCAAGAGCTAAATTTTGTTTCCGTCGAGTAGTAGGGATGAGAATGAAAGTCATATGGTGAATGTAGTCAATAATTAAACCGTCCTCATTAAATTTTGTGTTGGTCATGATAAGATAGGTAGCGATAGATAAGGTCGGGGTCTTGTTGATACGGTCGTCACCTTTGGGTATTACGGAGTTTTAAAGGACATATTGAATTATTTGCGCATTTTTAGTTAGTGATTGAACGGGAGGTTGGTGTTGATAGAATACAGCATTCCTAAGGACTCTATTAACATCACTCCAATCGAATTCGCTTGTAAGAAAGGAGCGAACCCTAGGACCTTCAGTGGATAGCCCAATATATTGGGTGATGTCGGCTCTTGTGATCTCGATGTTTTGACCACAAACAAAGGAGTGAAAAGGGGTATTGTCGATAGTGTAGGTGAGATTCACAAGAAATTCTAAAAGAAGTTCAGAATTGTAGGGAAAGACAAGGGTGAGGAGCAATTGGAAGGTGGTAGAAGAGAAGAGGCTCGGTACCTCGAAGTTTAGGGCAGCCTGATTAAGCATTTTGGAAGGTGTAATTTTGCATGCCTTATACTTGTGGTAAGCTTCTTCATTTTCAATGTTTAGAAAACAAGCACGTGGACGACTCGAAGAGGACGAGCTTCCAGCAACCAACCGACCTGGCTTGCTAGAACCAGACATTGTCAAGAAGTCAAAAAGACTAAGTGAAGGAGTGAGTGAG
The DNA here is from genome assembly GCF_001605985.2 of Dendrobium catenatum. NCBI lineage: Eukaryota > Viridiplantae > Streptophyta > Magnoliopsida > Asparagales > Orchidaceae > Dendrobium > Dendrobium catenatum. The sequence goes on along the minus strand of NW_021529578.1, from coordinate 2,640 downwards.
GAAGGTGTGAGTGAGAAGAACTGCCTAGCAAGGTGATTTATAGAGATTTTCTCACATCGAATAGTATGATCAAGAATCGTACAGTATAATATGCAATAAATGTCCTAACGAGTCATTTCAGGAAAAGATAGTCAAATCGTACAGTGCAATAGTGATCGTATTGTATGATCAAAAGGATTTTGATCGTCCTGACGGTTCTCTGTACGACTTTTGATGAAACGTTTCGTACTGTATGAACGAGTGTATCATACAGTACGATAAATAATAATATCATACCAGACAGCTTTAACTCGTGCTCATACATTTTATTAAGGTGGATCGTACAGTACGAAGAGTGTGTATCGTATAGTATGAAATTATGTCGTACAATACGATACTAAAATGTCAAATTTTTGTGGCTTTGTGTAGTTAGTGTGTGATGATCAGGAACAACCAAAAAAAAATTGTTACTTTTGTTTTTTATTTTTGCTTTATTTTTTTTATGCATTTATGTCAATGACACCTAGTCTAGTTCTCAAGGTGCTAAAGGTGTTGAATGCTAGTGGTTTCAATTAGCTAAATATGTCAGCTAATTGATCCCTGTAGCGATGTGATGCAATTCTATATCTCCCTTAGAACCGTGATCTCTTATGAAATGGTGTCTAATGTCAATGTGTTTCGTTCGAGAGTGTTGAATTGGGTTCTTAGAGAAGCAAATTACACTTGTGTTGTCACACATGATTGAGATGGTTCCTACAGGTAGGCCAAGATCAAGAATTTTTTATTTTAACCATATTACTCGTGCAACGCAATTTCCTATTGCAATATATTCTACCTCGGATGTGGAAAGGACTACTGAGTTTTGCTTCCTACTAGACCAAGACACTAATGATTGTCCTATAAATTAGCAGGTACCAGAGGTGTTTTTTCTATCTATCCTACATCTTGCAAAATCAGAATCTGAGTACCATATGATTTCAAAGGAAGTGTTATGCCTAGGATACCAAATTCCTAAATTCGAGGTGCCTAGTAGATATCTCAGAATTCTCTTGACAGCAGTTAAGTTAGACTTTTTAGGATCGGCTTGAAAATGGGCACATAGGCACACACTAAACATTATGTCCGGTCTACTGGTAGTTAGGTAAAGAAGAGATCCAATCATTCATCTATATTTTTTCTGATCTACTGATTTTCCACTAGGATCTTTGTCTAATTGAATTATTGAGCTCATTGGAGTGTTCTTAGGTTTAGCACTATCCATTTCATATTTTTCAAAATATCCTTAATATACTTTGTTTGGCTAAGAAATGTTCCCTTATCCATTTATTTTATATTAAAGCCAAGAAAGTAATTAAGTTCCCCTATCATGCTCATTTCAAACTCATTACTCATTTTTTTGAGAATTCATCACATAAGTTTTTATACGAAGATACAAACAGGATATCATCCACGTAAATTTGAACAATAAGAATTTCTTCTTTAATTTTTTTGTAGAAAGAGTGTAGTGTCTACACTACCTTTTACAAATCCTCTATCTAGTAAAAATGAGCTAAGTCTCTCATACCAGGCTCTAGGTGCTTGCTTTAATCCATAAAGTGCCTTTTTAAATTTGAACATGTGATTTGGAAATTGTGAACTTTCAAATCCGGGGGGTTGCTCAATATAGACATCTTACTTAATTACCCCATTCAGAAATGCACTCTTTACATCCATTTAATATAGTTTGAAGTTCTTAAAGCAAGCAAAAGCTAAGAGCACTCTTATGGCTTCTAGTCTAGCAACAGGAGCAAAGATTTCTTCAAAGTCTATTCCCTCAATTTGGTTGTACCCCTTAGCTACTAATCTGACTTTACTCCCTATTATTGTTCCTGAATCATTCACCTTATTCTTGAAGACCCATTTTGTTCTAACAACACTTTGTTCTTTAGGTCTCTTGACTAACCCCCAAACATCATTCATGGTGAATTAGTTCAGCTCTTCTCGCATTGCTAGAATCTAGAATTCAACTCCTAAGGCTTAATCTATACTTGTAGGTTCTATCATAGAGATGAATGCTGAATGACTAACCTCTTTTCATAGTTCATGCCTAATCCTTACACCTTCTGATGAGTCTCTTGAAATTAGCTCTTTAGGATGACTAGAATAATATCTCCATTCTCTAGGCAAATCTTCCTGAGGTTCAACCCTTTCTCCTAAGGTCATAGTCTCTACTTCTTGAATTGCCTCTATTTCTATCATCTTCAATTTTAGATTCAGGGGCTTTCTGATTCTCAATACTTTGGTGATTTCTGTCTAACTAGTGGTCTTTTATTAATAATAATTCTATAGACTTTAGCCTACATGTGTGTATACTAAGAGACCCTCATCTAGTTGGTACGAATTTTTCTTTTGTTTAGGATGTTGTCTTTAATATGAAGCACTTGACCCAAGACATATGTTAGGTGTGAAGATTCGGTGGTCTACGCCTTAAGGAGTTCATAGGGAGTTTTATTTCATCTTAGAGTCTGATGTTTACCTATTTAAAATATGACATGTATTATGTCGTTCTGCCATAAGTAATTAGGAGTGTACTCCGTACATTGCTCCTAGCCTTCTACCAAAAATATGGGAGTGTAATGGGGTGGATTCTATTCTTCTTTCTGCCTATAGACTCCGGTTTTG
>NW_021529577.1:0-275 GCF_001605985.2 Dendrobium catenatum | reverse complement strand
TATTTCCTGCATGTGGTTATATGTTGGTTTGTGTGACCTCTTTTACTGGTTGAGGTTCTTCTTGCTGCTTCTTTGTGTCGTCTTGATCCTTTTGGTTTTATTTTGTTGGGTTTTTTTTTTCATTTCCTTCATTGTAATAGGTAAAACCTTTGGCTCATAGGTTTTATTTAAAATGTTATATTTTTAGAGAGCTATGGGTTCTTAAAAGATTTGTAATTTTTCAGTTTACCTAATGCGTAGGCCCTGCTATGTGTCACCCCCCCCCCCCCCCCCCA
>NW_021529576.1:0-226 GCF_001605985.2 Dendrobium catenatum | reverse complement strand
TATCCATTTGGGTAGCTTACCATGAAGAATTCAAGAACCTTGAAGAAAAGGAGTCCAAAGAAGAACAAAAGTGAAGACTTGAAGATTGAGAGTATCCCACTCAAAATTACTTGCGTCATTATTAGGCTTAGAATCCGGGTTGTTGTCAGTGGTGCCCGACCACTTTACTTTCTGCAAAACTCTGGTTTTTAATAAGCAAGGCAACTTTGCCTATGGATATTTATTA
>NW_021529575.1:0-226 GCF_001605985.2 Dendrobium catenatum | reverse complement strand
ACATTCAATTTCTTCGACATTTGGCCCTACCAACCTCCAGACGACTCTCCTATTACAATAAGCTCGTCGGAGTTGAGCTCTTTAGTAATTTTAGTTAGAACTTAGAACAAAACCCTTACTATTAAAAATAAGATAATTCTTTCTATTTAACAAGATCATATTTTTATTTTATTAAATCAAATTTATATACCCACTTTAAAAGAAAAATAAAAAAATATTCTTATTG
>NW_021529574.1:0-2264 GCF_001605985.2 Dendrobium catenatum | reverse complement strand
ATATTCCTAATTTAAAACAAATGCGTTTAAGATTTTAATAAAATAACAATTAAAAATGTGGCATTAAGATAAAGTTGATAATATGATAAAAACTTTGGATTAGAATATTCTAAAAAAATAATAATGATTGAATTTAATGATATTAGATGTGCTTTTACATAAGTATAATATAGAGAGAGTTGTCTTAGGTGGCTTGGTCATATAAAATGTCGGCCTTCCAATAACCCAATTAAAAAAAAATAGAGGTAATAAATCACATATTTTAAGAAGGGCATAGGTACTTGATAAAAAAAGTATTAGAAACGATATTTTTTATTACATTTAAATGAGAATTTGACTATTAATAAGACACAATGATGAAAAGATTCATGTAGCCAACTCTACGAAATGGGATAAAAGCTTGATGTTGTTGATAATGTACCTTATCAGAGTGCATGCGAAAAGCTTTTTTAGTGGGTTGAATGTGTGCTCTTTTGTGCTTGTTTGCTCTTATGCATGTTGCATCATAATTTTTTTAATAATGATATTTTGACAATCTAATTACAGAATTTTAAATAATTATAGAATTATAAACACATTATTACTGCTTAGTGCAATCTAGGCAAAATATTTTGAGTAGATAGTTCTTCATTTATAGATGGTAGGTGGTTTATTTATAAGAGACATTCTTCATTTAAGGACGTTTTTATAATAATAAAACCATCCAATAATGTTTTCTTTACTTTGGTCTTTAATGCACAAAATTGATCTCCTTCATTACAAAGAATGGTTTATTTGATAGTAGATTCCTCATTGGATTGGAACTTTCTAGACAAAAAAAATCCTATGAGATCATTAATGATAGCATGACATTCACTTATGATCACTATAATCTTTATTGGATTGGCAATTGATGATTCAACTTATGCATTGCTCACAATGATAGTTTCCTAAATCTTTTAAATCACTTCCTTCAATATTGAAATAATAGCTTGCGCTTTGGTCTACAAACTAATGAAATTGCTTGAAATAAAGAAAGGTTGTTTGTGGGAAGGTCAAGAGACAAAGAGAGGTTGAACATTGAAGATGATTTATATTGTGAAATCCTCTATCACTTTGTTTGTAACATTTCAAAATGAGGAAAATAGTGTACTACTAAAAATATTAAACAAATCTCAAAATAAACCACAACTCTACATATGGAAGATATATAACCCTAATATGTACTTTTCTTTAGTGGGGTCAATATTTTACATGACCCGAAAATCCGACTCGAATCCGATCAGAAAATCCTGGGTTAGGGTCAACCAGGACCCGAAACAGGTCGGGTTCGGGTTCAACAATTCGACCCGTTTTAAAAATCAGGTTGGGTCCGGGTTAATCCTTTGACTCAAAAGTGACCCAAACTTGACTTGTTTTTTACCAGAAAATCCGTTTTTGACTCGGAAACCTAAGATTGACAAGTTTTCGACCCGTTTTTCCCCCGAAAACTAGTAATTTTTTCACAATCCCCAGACTCAAAGCGGGTCGGGTCCAAAAAACTGACCCGTTTGCAAAAATGGCTGGGTTCATATTGACCCGAATAGTGCTGGGTCAATTTTGGATTCAACCCGAACCCGACTTGTGACCCGAAATTGACACCCTACTTTTCTTTGACAAGAATGGGGTGCACCCTAAGGATATCCTCAACAAACCTTCTCAAGAGCAACTTCTTGTTATGAAACTCTTGATTCTCCGTTGAAAGATTCTTAACGTAACCACTCCACAAATTTTCTCAAGAATGCCTCATTTACCCTGAGAGCTTAGCATTATACATTTTGATAACTGCACTTAATGAGATATGTATGTAGCCATAATGTGCGAATTTCATATATATTCTGTTAGTTTTGTATGCCTCATTTAATTTGACGGTATATTTAGTTTGATTGAATTACAACTTAAGTTTAATTACCCTCAATTGATCATTAGCATCAAAATTCGGCCTTGGTTAAAAGAGTTTACTTGATCTCAAACTCCCTAAAATATTGAGTCACCTAAAAATAAAAGATAATTTTTTTAATGATGTATAATAAAGAGATGAGATGATATGACATGGTCAAAATTACTCTAAGTTAATTCTTCTCAAATCTCACTATTTCTTAAAGAACACTGCTCTTTTTTCTCTTTCTCTAAATATATTACAATTCTTATGAAAAAGATGTTTTCTCTAGCCTTATTGAGAATTATTGTGCAAATAGATTTTTTATCCTATCTTAATGTTTGTTGATGAGTTGCTAGTTTTTGTT
>NW_021529573.1:0-443 GCF_001605985.2 Dendrobium catenatum | reverse complement strand
TTAACCTGTATGGAAGAGGTCGAGAGAATCCACCAAGTATGTTAGACATATCCGAGGTTGTATGTCAGAGCCCTGCTCGATGACGTTAACCTGTGTGGAAGAGGTCGAGAGAATCCACCAAGGATGTGAGACATTTCCGAGGTTGTATGTCAAAGCCCTGCTCGATGACGTTAACCTGTATGGAAGAGGTCGAATCGAATTCTCCTGGGATTGATTTTGCTTTGATTGGGAGGGGGCGAACACCGCGTATATCCCGAATCTAAGGTGAAGAATTGTCTATTTTTAGACCGTTACTGCCTTTTTGAGGTCGAGGTTAAGACCTTGCCCAAGGAGTAGAAGTCCAGCAAGGGACTGTATAAAGCTTGCAATTGATTTGAAGTATCCTTGCATTTGCTCAGATATTCCCGAAATATCATCTTGATATAGAAAGCATCGGAGGATCT
>NW_021529572.1:0-212 GCF_001605985.2 Dendrobium catenatum | reverse complement strand
CACATAAATAAAATTTAAAAAATTTTAAAATCAAAATTAAAATAAATAATATCATTTTGTTTAATATTTTTAAATAAATATTAAAAAAATAATCAATTCACATTTAGAAGAAAAACTCTTTGTTATGAGATTTTTTATTTAGAATTATTTGACGAACTTTAAGAGGATATTAAATAAACAAGATCAAATATATGATATGTGACAAGCATTAA
>NW_021529571.1:0-280 GCF_001605985.2 Dendrobium catenatum | reverse complement strand
GTTTTTCATGAACATATCCCACACCAAAATATGAAAATCACTTGATTGTCTTTTGTGTCAAAAGATTTTGGTAAGTGATTTATGTGGAGTCTTATGTGATTTTGGGTAGATGATTTATATAAAGTGTTATGTAGTTTTTTTTTTTAAACTATGAAATTAGATTTGTGTCTAATAGCTTTTGTAGAATGGATTTGCATTGGTAGATTCTTTAGAGTCATCTTTTTGGATAAAGTGATATCTCTCAGTCTAAATTTTGTCCCTTTCATTAATGCTTGCTTCT
>NW_021529570.1:0-225 GCF_001605985.2 Dendrobium catenatum | reverse complement strand
TTAATCAACTATTACCTTCTTATTGAGATATTCATCTGGCTTTGTGTTCTTGCAAATCAATTATTTGATGAAATGTTTCTAAAAAAAGGGTGCCATGATGTCCTTCTAGCGAAACCATATGTAATGTTGTTAAGAGCACTTAGTCATTTTCATACCCATATGTAGTGTATTGGCTTTGTTTGTATTAGAGATTTATATGAAAACTGTAACTCCATGCTTCAATAG
>NW_021529569.1:0-356 GCF_001605985.2 Dendrobium catenatum | reverse complement strand
ATTTTTGAGGGGGGCATTTGCCCCCCCTCAGCTCAATGGGGATCCGCCCATGTCCACTGAATTAAAATATGTTAATTAAATTTTTATCATACATATCGTATAGTATGATTCAGATCGTACAATACGATATTAAAAAAAAATCTTTAATTTTTTTCTCCCACTTGTGTGTGTGCATGGTCGCTACACTACATACACTTTTTACAATATTTTCACTAAAGAAAGATAAAAATAAAGACTTTTGAAAAGATCAATCATATACTACCCAATCTTGAGCCTTGATACTTTCTCTTAGCTTGGTGTATGTTGTTATTGAAATATTAATACACATAAAAACATATGCAATGATAACATATACG
>NW_021529568.1:0-204 GCF_001605985.2 Dendrobium catenatum | reverse complement strand
TAGTCAGTGCATCTATAGGATACTCATCTATATACTACCTTTTGAACATCAACTATATCATGAACAAAAACATCTTTGATAAAAATATAACCTTATTTAAATATGTGCTTTGTTCTTTTCGTGAAATATCTAATTGTTCATATATTGGATTGCCCTTTTATTGTGATACCAGATTATAGTTTTTCTTTTATTCTTCTCTGATCT
>NW_021529567.1:0-223 GCF_001605985.2 Dendrobium catenatum | reverse complement strand
TAGCAAGGTTTAAATTCACACTATTTTCCTCATTAGGTGTTGACCTCGATTTTGCCCAGAACCTTGGTCAAAAGGTTGACTTGGTCGAATTGACCAAGTTAGACCTCGAGACCCCCTCCAGTGGGTTCAGTGAGTCGAGTCGACTCTGTCGAGCCCTGACTTGGACCCCGAGTCAACCCAGTTGAATGAGTCAACCCGGGTTGACCAGTTTGGACCCTTTAAG
>NW_021529566.1:0-270 GCF_001605985.2 Dendrobium catenatum | reverse complement strand
TTCAAAATACAATACTTTTATTTTTGAATTTTTTTAGCAATTAAAAAAAAAAGAAATAACTATTCTTGATGTGAAAGTAAATAATTTTATCAAATAACTAAAATAAAAATTATGATATTCTAATCAGTAAATAAAAAATTAATCACCAATTTTCACCAATCAATTCTCATAGAAATGAAATGCAGAAAAAGAAAAGTGTATAATATAATAATTCAAAATTAGCACACAAGAAATTTCTACTTGTTCGATAAAATATTGACCTATGTTAAC
>NW_021529565.1:0-202 GCF_001605985.2 Dendrobium catenatum | reverse complement strand
CACAGTTTTCTGCAGGTGGCCACGCTCATGCAGGGCAGTAAAAAAAAGGGGGGCTAAGTTAATAAAAAAAATCAATTATTATAAATATTTGCACAGGTCCTTCAGCTGCTAAAGCCCCCAAATAAAAAGAGCGTGGCCAGTGTGTTTACTAACTTTTCTGCTCAAATATAACTGCTTGGGAATAATTGCTTTTTATTTATTA
>NW_021529564.1:0-263 GCF_001605985.2 Dendrobium catenatum | reverse complement strand
TAACTAAACTAAGGTGTACACCTCACGACATGTTCATACGTTTTTATTGTATATTTTTCATTATATATATATTTAAAATAATGGTGTGCTTTTCAAGGTAACATTTTTTTTCAAAATAATGGCACGCTTCTCAAAGAGGTAATTTTTTCATGCATTTACGTGATGCACTTGCATGCTCTTTGATACATTTGCATAGCGTATTCGTAAGCTTTCTATTATTATTGCACATTTTCTTATTTTTTAAAGAATAGTTCTCTTTTTTT
>NW_021529563.1:0-424 GCF_001605985.2 Dendrobium catenatum | reverse complement strand
GCATGTATGATATGTCTAGGTTTATGCAACTTAGGTCGCCACACCAAATTATATTTCATCTTCAAAGTACAGGTGTGAGATATATGTCCCAAAAATCCATAATTATTATATTTAACATTAGAAAAAATATTCCTAAGTTTTCTTCCATTTGATTATCGTCTAAGGGATTTCATGTATTTAGGATAATATTTAGGATTTGTAAAATCTTCAAGTTTGAGGGGTTTACTATTATCCTCAAGAGCTCTTATTGTCAGTTTATAAAATAAATTCATATATTCCAAGATTCGATTTGTATAATTGATTTGATATGTTTTGCTCTCATATTCATCCTTAAATATTTTAAAATCTCTTTCAAGATCAGCATAGGATGATTTTAAATTCTCAAATTTTTTATTCAAGTCATCATATTCGTCAAGTAGTTTCA
>NW_021529562.1:0-326 GCF_001605985.2 Dendrobium catenatum | reverse complement strand
TGATCGCGGCCCGGTGCGAGCAGGGTCCGTCCCGGCTTGGGTCGGGTCGTGACACTTGCCTCCTTAAATATCTGTCCTTATTAGCATAAACAATAGAAACCTCCCAATCCAAACAGTTAGCCTTGAGATGCCCTAAGAAGCATTGGTTGGTTTGGAGAGCCGTATGAAAGGAAAGGGAACCAATCTTCCACAGAAGTAGATTGCCCCCAACAGTACCCACAGTGGGTTGAAGGACAAATACCCAGTACTTACTGGTAAGTTGATCAATTTCACACCTACTAAACGATTCAACCTTGGTCTCTAATAGTCCAATGAAGCTAACGTCA
>NW_021529561.1:0-400 GCF_001605985.2 Dendrobium catenatum | reverse complement strand
TGAATTACAATAAGCAGTTAATAAAGCAATTAATAAATTACAAAAAACAGTTAATAAAGCAATTAATAAATTACAAAAAGCAGTTAATAAAACAATTAATAAATACAAGTTGACAAAAAAAAATTTAATTTCTTAGAATTCAAAATATTATAAAACATTAAAATTCTATACATTTCTAAATTACAAAAACTAATCTGAATCATCTAAACTATTTTCGCTGCTCTCAATGGTATCTTTACTTTGATCATCGTTCTCATCTTCGCTTGAACTAGTTGAACTATTCACATCTTTTTACTCCATTTCAATAGTAGAGGTTGTAGCTGTCATCTCCTCAATTTCAACAGGCCTACAACTTGACATCTTATCCTCTTGATGTGCAGTTGCTACAATATATTGTTGA
>NW_021529560.1:0-561 GCF_001605985.2 Dendrobium catenatum | reverse complement strand
ATAAAAAGGCCTAAGAGCTTACTCTTAATATTCACCAATAAAAATATAAATTAGTAGTTTATATAAAAGAAATATTTTTATACAATATTGTATGAGTGTATACAAGTAAATATAAAAAGGCCTAAGAGCTTACTCTTAATATTCACCATTAGAAATATAAATATGACATCTAGAGTATACAAAAGAAATAACCCAAACATGAGTACCCTCTAGGAAAGGAACTCCACAAGTAAACTAAATTAAACCATCGAATTAGCTTAAGCTAAAGTTGGTTGTACTAGCAAATCATCTAAACTATATGTATAAGGCTTTATGGCTTGGCTAGTTCTAGGCTTTATTAACTTGAAATTATTTACAATTTATTTACTTGTTTGAGATCAGTGAAGGTTGGTTTGAATTAAAGTATTAATGTTTTAAATGTTTTTGGTTTGTTTAAGAGTGTTTTGATTTTTATAATTGTTTTGCTTTAGGTTTTAAAGGACATAATGATCAATAACTTTTATGTGCCAGAAGCTGTTGATTAGAAAGTCCTAATTAGCTTATATTTGTAATGCTACCAAT
>NW_021529559.1:0-2039 GCF_001605985.2 Dendrobium catenatum | reverse complement strand
GGTCCACCCACCCCTTCCACAGGATCTAGCATACATAAGAAATCACTGACTACAAAGCAGACAGAAGCGCGTCTAACAATCTAACGACCAATCCCACGCCACCCGGGTGGACTGCAACACTGATAATAAGCAGACAGAAGCTTACAACATATCATATCGGTCCTTTAAGGCCTTCAACAAAAAAAGGTTTTCCAAAAAAAAAATGAACAAAGGCATGAAGCCTAAAGAACCCCGATCCTTCTATACGGATCAAATAGGAGTCGACAGGGTCGATAACTATCAGATAGATACACGTTGTGTGACCGTGTATTTGTTTAAATCATTCTTTTTTAGGCTTCAAATCCAGCTAAAATTCAGAATATTCATAAAACAAAGGCACAGCCCTGGAGAAAACCGATCCTATCATAAGTTGATAGGGGTAGACAAGGTTTAACAACAAAATGGATTGAACCCCAAACACCCCGATGATGGCCGTGTTGATTAGTCTATCTCAGAACCGGAGGGGTTCACAAATATTTCAAAATCTCACTCAATGTGTCTATCAAAATCCAAAATTCCAAGATTTTAAATTGCGAAATCAAATCATACAGTACTAATAGCAAGAATCCATCCACCCTCGAACTGTGTAACAGTCTGCCGGGGTGACCATAATTCAAATAAATTCTAGCTCTACATACAAAGAGCGAAATGCCTAGTCCAAAATATCACTAGGTATCCATATCACTCATACAGTCTCCTGCCAGTAAGGACGTGGTATCGTGGTCCTCTTAACACGGCGGTTAGCCGCCAAATGGGAGTCCGCAGGATATAACGGTTACGATGACCCGGGTGCCGCTCTGAACCGGTGGTTAGTGACCAACCGAAATCATGGGTGATTAGCAATCTACAGTTATAGCGGTTATGCCAGAGCCAATACGCTCCTTACTCTGACATCCTAAATCCTTCGAGATCTGAATCAATAGGATATGATTGATAGGTCACAAAGCCCTCTGCGAGCTAAGGTGGATTCAAAATTTGATCCCCTTAGACATACATCCAATCCCAGGTCTACCAAGGTTCCCCCACATTGAGCGAAGCCAAACCCATGGCTGCCGGACAGATCCTTCTGTCAGTGATTGGGTTCGACCTACCTCCTCTGACTAAGTAAGAACCCAGGGACCACGATGGCCCGGACACGGAACCATGGATCTTGATCGGGTCCCATCATTCATGTCCTCCCTCCATCATCCGCTTAAGTGCAAGAATGGTCGCTAATTCTAATTTTAAATATTCATTGCTCCCAACCATTTTCCAAACCTCAATTCTCCAAATCAAATCCAGTTTTTCAAATCCTAAATCATGTGGCTGCTTAACTATATGCTCCAGATACACGTATCCTCTATACGTATCTGATCGATCGACTAGCCTTAATCCCGAAAGTTCTCTCTCATGATGAGAGGGGTAATTACTATAGGCTTGACGCCTTAGGAAACCAGAATTCAGATCATAAAGCTCTCACAAAAATGAGGGCGAATCTCTCCTTCATGGGTAAGTTTGTCTTTAGATCTACAACCCAATGTCTGTCCTTTCCAAAATTTTACCATCTTAATGTTGATTCCCCTTTTCTCATTCACCGGGGGAGGATTTTCTGGACTTTGGAGTCAATGACTACTGATTTGGGGAGAACTCCTTTTAGGATCTTAAGTGTAGCAGACTTGTTATTTCCAGTTATTTGTGGGTACAAGAGCTGTTTTCTTCTTAAATATAAAACTAAGAAGAGACTTTGGAACACCAGGAAGTTTGGTTCTAATTTGTTCAAATATTTTCCCCTTTCTGCCAGGGGGATCCTTTTTTCGTACATCGGGTTGCCTTTATACCCGGTGCACTAACAACACTTGGATCACCACTATCTTAGGTGATACATGTACTTGTGTCCACAGTGGTTCATTGTACTCACAACACACACTGTTGTTATCCACAAGTGATCATTTGCTGGAGATCAGTTGTATCCGCTACGACCTCATAGAAGTGTTCGTAGGAGACCCTCGTTTCTTGCATCA
>NW_021529558.1:0-327 GCF_001605985.2 Dendrobium catenatum | reverse complement strand
CCGTGTGAGACCTTACAGATACCCTCAGGTGCAAAAGGATGAGATTGAGAAATTGGTGGGGGAAATGCTAGAAGGAGGGATCATTCAGCCCAGTGTGAGCCCTTTCTCTAGCCCAGTTCTGCTGGTGAAAAAGAAGGATGGGAGTTGGAGGTTCTGTGTTGACTATAGAGCTCTCAACAAAGAGACAGTGCCTGATAAGTTTCCCATCCCTGTGATTGACAAGTTGATGGATGAGCTGCATGGAGCTGCTTTGTTCACCAAGATTGATCTGAAGTCATGCTATCATCAGAACAGGATGAGGAAGGAAGATGTGCAGAAGACAGCCTT
>NW_021529557.1:0-292 GCF_001605985.2 Dendrobium catenatum | reverse complement strand
TATTTCCATTCCACAGGTTCACAATTTACAAGATGACAACTTATATCTAATCATGCTCTGTATGCCATCCAAAAATAAAGTAAGGAACAACAACTAATGAAAAAAACTTAGCTTTTGTAGGTTGCATATTCCCTAAATGTGTTCCTAAGGGCTTAGGGAAGTCTCTAATTGAGAAATTTGAGAGAAAACTATTTTTCCTAATTTTTATTTAATATAAATCCAAAAATTTGTTAATATTATTTATCAATTAGATGAAGGGGAGGTTTTGGCATGCTTAAGCGATGAAATTAGC
>NW_021529556.1:0-255 GCF_001605985.2 Dendrobium catenatum | reverse complement strand
AAGATCCATCACTGAAAGGTCCCGATAGAGCTAAAAGCTACAATCTCTTAAAATGGTAGAGCAAAGAAAGAATAAAGATGTGTACGGTGAACATCAGGATGTGACATTTAGCCCTTATGTCCAAAGATCCATCACTGAAAGGTCCCGATAGAGCTAAAAGCCAACCATCTATTATGATGGTAAAGTAAGAAAGAAACAAGATATGATGGTGAGCATAAGGGTGTGACACTTGGATGTATATCCAAGAACCCACTG
>NW_021529555.1:0-222 GCF_001605985.2 Dendrobium catenatum | reverse complement strand
TTTATTTGGGGATCTCGGCATGCAGAGCGATGTCGACTCAAATAAATATTTAAAATGCCCCCAGTCTTTAGGGATATTTGTAAATATTATTCGGGATGCTTCTTTTCGTAGTTTTAGACTGAGTCACAAGATTTAGGTTCTTCTGTCCTGTGCTTTGTGCTGCGGACATTGATGGAGGATTGCCCGATTTGTCTTTGTTGACTTATCAGGTGATTTTTGTAC
>NW_021529554.1:0-305 GCF_001605985.2 Dendrobium catenatum | reverse complement strand
TTGACTTTATTTCTTCCAAACTATTTCCGAGTAAGTCAAGAAACCAAATGTCATAAATAGGAGTTTATTAATAAGTCAGGATTAACAATGTTTTGTTTATAATCATCTTTATGATTATTTTTAAAATATCTCTAGTCAAAATAGAATTTATTAGCAAATTTAAATTTTATCTGGTCTAGTTCTATACAATCAAATTATATAAAGTATTTACATACTTAATATCTCTATATTGAATAATCCCGATAAGTTTATTCCATTCTTAATGTTGATGGACTATACTAAGAAATGTTTAATTATAGATTCTA
>NW_021529553.1:0-881 GCF_001605985.2 Dendrobium catenatum | reverse complement strand
TTCCCTGCAAAATAGTGTTGTTACTTAAACTTGCAATACATGAATCCGTAAAGAATTGCACAATGAAGCCTTTGTCACAGAATTGACTGATGCTGAGGAAGTTGTGCTTCAATCCATCTATAAGCAAAACATTTTCAATCATAAGGTTCTTGGAATTAACAATTATACATGCTCCTACCACCTTCCTGGTGGTGTTGTCTCCAAGAGTAACCTTGCCTCCAGTCCTGGACTCTAGTACAACAAACTGGCTAGCATCACCAGTCATATGTCGACAGCATCCACTGTCCAGGTACCACATACTCTCACGAGGTCTTTTATGAGAGCCCTCCTGCAAAATTTTTAAATGTTAGATTTCTGAACCCAAGCAAGTTTGGGTTTCTTCTTATGAAGAGAAGAATGCAATGCATGTGTGGTATGCTATGGATCATTCACCTTAGGTCTCCACACCCAATGTATACTATGGTGAATCGTGCAAGTGTTTGAGATGTGTCCTAGCATGCCACATGAAAAACATCTAACTCCAGGAAAGGAATTTCTTAAGTGATTTGAGTTATATTGCCTCTTCCTAGGTTTTGGCAATTGATCAATAGTAGATGTCATCCTAGTTTTCTTATATGCTTCTAAATCATTTTGAATCTTCAAATTAGTGTTTTTAAAAACTTCATTTTCAATCCTCAAATTTTTCTCTATCTCGTTAGACTTCTCAAAATCAGATTCAAGTAATGTGTGTGTCTTTTAATGCATCAAATTTTTCAACTAGCTCACAATAATTTTTATTTAATTCATCAAATTCATCAAGTAAAGTCTTATGATTTGAATCAATTATTTGATGGTTTTTAATCAATATTTCATGCTCTTTTTGTAGATTTAAAAATTCTAAT
>NW_021529552.1:0-1578 GCF_001605985.2 Dendrobium catenatum | reverse complement strand
TATAATAGACAATAATGGTTGGAGTGCCACAATTAAGAGATTGTTGTCACATGACTATAATTATGTGATGACATTGTAAGACCATAATTGAGCATTAGTGGTCCAAGAACTATAGTTGGGTATCTGATCAAAGGATTATAGTCAAGTGATAGTGGCCAGAAGATTATAATAGGACAATATTTTTCAAAGGACCGTAGTAGGTTAATAATGATCTAATTATGATCTGCAATGACAACTATAGTTTATATTCATATTAAACAATCCATATTGATTCCCTCAATTATATAATTTTTTTAACATATAGTGCCTTAATTACATCAAAATCAGACAATTTTAGAGTCATTTTATTCAAAATGCTCAATATTGCCATAAATATACAAAATTTGAAGATTATTTTATCATCCAATTAATATTCCCAAAATTTGAATTACACTTCAAGTGATTGAGTTGAGCCCTTTTAGAATAATTAAATCACTAAGGGTGCAACAAGTCCAACCAAGCAACTGGAGTATGATTAATTAATAAAACTCAAACTTAATTCCAAAAATTCAAATGGGCTCACAAATAAATTCAAAGAGAGAATAATTATAATTCAAATAATTATTATAATAAACTGATAAAAAATAAAAAAAATGAAATAATAAAAAATAACTTTATATAAACAAGTGTGATTATTTTTAAATATTTTACTAATTTTCTACATAAGTTCTTAAATGCTAATACATTTTAAATATATTTTAAACGAAATAAAAGTTAAGTCTATACTATCTCAAACTTAACTTTTTAACTCATTAAGCTTAACTCACTATCAAATTGAACAAGAAAGCCACTCAAGAGTCAGCTTAACTCACCCCATACAATTCACTGTGCCAATAAGTTCATCTCTCTTTAACGTTCAATTTGCCTATAAATTTACTAAAATTCCTAAACCTTAATTTCATAAAATCTTCGGAAAAAGATTTTTTTTGTTTGGCTGGAAATAAAATGCCACTTAAAAATATTTCTTCTGTGAACACTCCTTGAGCCGGGAACATTAACTTGAATTGGATCCAGAGGCCAAGCATGACCTTGAGCCAAATGATGATGGAAAGATTATTATGTGTGGACACTGGACGACGTCCTGAGACCAACCAGAATGTACTACGCCACTTTTCTACTAAGTACTGGTGCTCGTTACTGCTCGACACTAGGTAAGGTTGTGCGTTCTGATTGGTCTCCGGACCATTCAGCGTTCAGACAGAATAATTTCTCTAAATGATGACACTGAAATTCTCAAAATAGTCTAATTCGACTTTATTTCAAATTCTCTTAATTTTGGAATTTCTAAGATATTTCTACTCCCTCAAAATTTTACATTGCAGGCAACAGAAGTGTTTTGGGAACCACACAAAAAATCAACATTTCAGCCATTTGGGATCACAAACTCAGCATTTTCGTCATATGAAAAAGGATTAGCTTATTAGGCAATAGTTTAGCTGAAGATTCAAATAAGCTGACAGCTACAAGCAAGCCATTTACGCATCTCTACAGATATTTCATTAAGTTTTCACTATTATAAAAATTACAGAATAGCGCGAG
>NW_021529551.1:0-363 GCF_001605985.2 Dendrobium catenatum | reverse complement strand
TACCACAATTGCATGCAATTTTTTAATGTGAACAATCTTTAGCCATACATCGTGTACATGGGAGAAAAGCCAAGCGAATTAGATGGCCTGCCACCATTAGCTCACTCAGAACTGCTCCAGAAAGCAACTGGATTAAGGTGATCTGCCCAAACAAGTCCTATCTTTTTTCTCGATTATCTGGTTCCGATTTATTTATTTTTTATTTTTTTAAATATCAAGTTAATTATTTTTTGCTTATATATAAATGAATATTTTCCATTCAAAACTAATGCTGAATGCAGCAACGAGGAAGCGACGAAGCGTCTGATATATAGTTACACCAAGAATTTTAATGGCTTCGCCGCTATGCTGTCCGATGAAGAA
>NW_021529550.1:0-268 GCF_001605985.2 Dendrobium catenatum | reverse complement strand
AGCCGACTCATAATTATATAATAAATCTCAAGCTCAACCTCGAACTTGATTTATCAATCAAGATCAAGTTCAAACTAGTGATGACTCGAGCTCACCTCAACTTGTTTACACACCTAATGTTTATCAATAGCACCATCTTAGTTTATTTTCATCTTTTTCTTTATGAAATTGAAAAAGTTCCCAAGGTTGATTCTTTTCAATTGAAGATTGTTCTTCATTCATTGATTTTAGCAAATATTCTCTTTACTTGATTCCTCAAATTTTTGAA
>NW_021529549.1:0-247 GCF_001605985.2 Dendrobium catenatum | reverse complement strand
CATTAAGAACTAGGCTTGGAGTGATTGATTTAAATGCTTGGATAAAATGTTTTCTGCAACATTGATATTTTGTTTTTGTTTTGTGTTCATTGAATTTTTTAGTTTGTTTTTTTTTTTTATTTTTTTCCTTCTTAAAAAGGTATGTATTTAAGTTTGGCTTGTTTGTTTTTATTCGTTTTTATTTTGAGTGTGAAAATATAAATTTGTGGTCATCATCGTCCGAGACAAAAATTAATCGTACGGGACG
>NW_021529548.1:0-1439 GCF_001605985.2 Dendrobium catenatum | reverse complement strand
GATTGAACAATAGGTGATCACTTAAACTAAGAAGCTCGTAGAAGTTATATTTATTCATGAAGAGAAGTATCCCACATGGCTTGACAACATTGTTTGAGTCCAGAAGAAAAGCGGATAAATTCATATATGTATTGACTTCCATAATTTAAATAAAGTATGCCCTAAGGATGATTTCCCTCTTCTTATCCCTAAGCTCATGGTGGATATCACTTTGTCCCATATAATATTCTTCTTCATAGATAGTTCATCTAATAACAATCAAATAAAGATGTCCCTTGAAAATTAGAGGTTTACTACATTCCGCACACCTATAGGTGTGTTTTGTTACAAGGTGATGACCTTTGGTCTCAAAAATATTGGGACCATCTATCAACGTGCCATGATTATCATCTTTGATAAGATGATATATGAGCAAGTTGAATGTTATATGAATGATTTGGTGGTCAAAAGTAAGATTCGTGGAAATCACCTTTGAGATTTAAGATTCATTTTTGAATGCCTGCGCATGTATGATTTAAAAATGAATCCTTTGAAATGCACATATGGTATTAGTGCAAGAAAGTTTTTAGGATTTATAGTTCACTATTGTAGCATTGATATTGATCATTCTATGATTAAAGCCATAATGGACATGAAGCCCCCTAAAAGTCTACCAAGTTGAGGTCTTTCTAGGGTAAGCTTACTTTCTTGTAGAGATTTATCTCCAATCTTTCTTGTAAATATCATCCCTTCACTGATCTAGTGAATAAATATGCTTGTTTTTATTGGGATGAGCATTATTAGGAGGCCTTATAGAGTATAAAGTGGTACCTGATAAACCTCCCTATTTTAGCTGCACCTATCTAAGGGAGGTCATTAATTCTTTACACTATGGCCCTAGATGAATCCCTGGGTGCACTTTTAGCTCAGGAGAATAAGGAATGTGACAAAAATATCTTATACTACCTCAGCATATGGTTGATACCTATAGAGCTAAAATATGCAATGATGGAAAAGAAATATTTTACTTTGATCTTCGTAGTGTAGAAGCTTATATATTACAAGCTTTCACACAAGGTTAACTTGATTTCTTGAGTCAACCCCTTATAGTATTTGATGAATTGTCTAACTCTCTCAGGTAATCTAGCACGCTGGTCTATGATCCTACTTCAATTTGACGTTACTTTTGTCCCTCAACGGGTTGTCAAAGCATAGGCTCTAGCTGACCTTCTTGTTACTCACACGATCCCTATGAATTCCCTACTTAATAATAATTTACCTGATGAACTAATCATGAGTGTGGATGAATAGGAATCCCCTAATTGGGAGTTCTACTTTAACGGTACATCATCTATTAAAGCTTTATATCCAAGTGAAACTCCCACGGTTAGGGTAGGTTTGGGCCTTATTTTTATATCCCCTAAAGACCATAACCTCCTGATTACTCTTACAATCTTTCA
>NW_021529547.1:0-280 GCF_001605985.2 Dendrobium catenatum | reverse complement strand
ATGTGACCAAACCATCTAAGGCGACTTTCTCTAATCACGAAACACTTAAAGAACAAAATTCATCCACCCTCCGCAACAGATTGCCAGGGTGGACAAATCAAAGTTTACTTCAGCTCACAAAGAGCCAAATGCCTGGTCGAAAATATCACTAGGATCCATTCTCAAATAATCTCCTGCCAGTAAGGACGTGGTACGTGTCCTCTAAAACCGCCAAATGGCACCGCAGGATAAACAATTATGACTCGGGGCCCTCTGAACCGAGTGGTTTTGCCGCCAAATG
>NW_021529546.1:0-370 GCF_001605985.2 Dendrobium catenatum | reverse complement strand
ATATTAATGAATTGACTCTTCACTTCGTCTATTTATTATGATATATATTGTGAAAACCCTTACATTATTTGTACGGAGTCAGATGCAAGATCTTTACTGACCATCAGAGTCTGAAATACATATTTACTCAGAAGAATCTAAACCTGAGGCAAAAGAGATAGCTTGAGTTGATTAAAAACTATGATCTAACTATTCAGTATCAGCCTGGTAAGGCTAAAGTGGTGGGAGACTCTCTAAATAAGAAGTCTTTTGGACTATCATGCATACAACTTACTTCTGATGAATATTTGATAAGAGATATAGAGAGATTACAGTTGGAGGTGATTTCTTCCACTGATAGAAATTTTGGTATATTGACTCAGATAATCAT
>NW_021529545.1:0-316 GCF_001605985.2 Dendrobium catenatum | reverse complement strand
TTCTTATCTAAATTATTCTTTGATTTAACATTTGAGTCTTTCTTTTTACATTCAAGTCTTTAATGTTGTATGTGCAAATAGTTTAAAATTATCTTCTTTATCATCTATTAGATTTATTTATAGTAATTTTTGTTTTCAAATGAAAAAATAGGGGGAGGTTATCTCTTGTATTTTGGTTTAAGTTATTGTTTGTGTTATGTTTGATGTCTAAAGTTTTTTGGTATTAGTTTAGAATTTATGTTCTCAGGAGGAGGTTGTTTATAGATTTTGGTTTCCTTTTATTTTCTTGTATTTCATGTACTTTGTTTTTGTATTT
>NW_021529544.1:0-239 GCF_001605985.2 Dendrobium catenatum | reverse complement strand
GCTGGTTGTTATTTTTGCTACCTGTTGTAGCTCTTCTGCTGTGTTATTTTTGTACTGCTTTTCTAGCTTTTCTTTTTGCACTGTTGCTGTGAGCGTTAGAATACCCATAGGTTAGGCACGCTCTTTTATACTAATGTTGTCTTCCTGTAGGTAGTCGTGCTCATATAGCGCTAAAGGGGGCTAAAAATTAATAAATCATATATAACTACTTTAGGTACCTGCTTCAGCTGCTTAGCCCC
>NW_021529543.1:0-206 GCF_001605985.2 Dendrobium catenatum | reverse complement strand
ATGGTGAATTCAATACGTTAATGACTTTCCATATTCATCCTACGAGAAATTAGGGGGAAATAATTCAAATTTTGAATTTTGAATTCTTTCCAATTTTGGATTTCCTAATTAGGAAGGTATTATGCATGATCCCAATCTAATTTCAAAATAGATTGGATTTACTAACAGACTTCCTAATTCCTTTTTCCTCCTTGGGAAATTCCCTA
>NW_021529542.1:0-213 GCF_001605985.2 Dendrobium catenatum | reverse complement strand
ATTATTTGTTGGAAACCACCTTTGTTTCACACCGAGGACGTGAAGTTTATTTCACCTTCCTTGGGGCTAAATAAATAGCCTCGTAGGCCTGGGTTACCCAGTGGTACCCGATATAATTAAGTGAATTAGATTTGATTAAGGTTTAAGTATTAATAAATTTTAATTTAAGTTGGTTTATTACTGATTTTAAGGTTAATTAAAGATTTCTGTAGT
>NW_021529541.1:0-994 GCF_001605985.2 Dendrobium catenatum | reverse complement strand
AGGGGACCTTGTAGACCGGGGTTGGATGTTTGTCTAAGGGGACAAATTTGAATCCACCTTAAGCTTTGTGCTCTATCGATTATATCCTATTGATTCATATCTCAAGGATTTGATGCCAATAAGGAGCGTATTGGCTCTGGCCATAACCGGTATATTGTGGTGCCATTTGGCGGAAAAACCACTCGGTTCAGAGGGCCCCGGGTCGTCGTAACCGTTTATCCTGCGGTGCCATTTGGCGGCAGACCGCCAGTCAGAGGACGCGTACCACGTCCTTAGTGGCAGGAGATTATTTGAGAATGGATCCTAGTTATATTTTCGACTTGGCTCCTTGTGAGCTAGAGTTTATTTAATTTTGTCCACCCCGGCAGACTGTTGCGGGTGGTGGATGGATTTTGCTTTAAGTTTTGGGATGGATAGTTTCATTTTTAAATATTTTTGAATTTTTGAGAATTTTTTGGATTCTTGGATTTTGAGTAGCATTTTGGAGTTTTGAGATTTTTGTAGAGTTTCTTTTGGGATTTGGGATTTTGGATTTTGGGATTTTTGTAGAGTTTTTGGGTGAATTGAAAATTATTTGGGAACCCCTCCGGTTGAGATATGCATTCAACACGGCCATCATCGGGGTGTTCTGGGGTCATTTCTATTTGATTGAACCTTGTCGACCCTATCAACTTATCGATGGGGAATCGGGTTTCTCGTAGGCTGTGCCTTTGTTGAATTTTCTTGATTTTAGGCCTTGAATGCCTAAAAAGAATGTATTTAAACAAATACACAGGTCGCTACAACCGTGTATCTATTTGATAGTTCGAACCATGTCGACTCCTATTGATCCGTATAGAAGGATCGGGTTCTTTACGCTTCATGCCTTTGTTCATGAACTTTCTTTGTTGAAGGGCCTTAAAGGCCGCATATGAATGTCGTAGACGCCTTCTGTCTGCTTGTATCAGTGTTTCATAACCGGTGGCGATGCATTGTGGATCGTAGACGCCTTCTG
>NW_021529540.1:0-2398 GCF_001605985.2 Dendrobium catenatum | reverse complement strand
TTTGATTTTCATGTTCGTTTGTCTTTCAATGAAGTTAATGAAGTGAACAAACGCATTGGTAACATCAGATTTATGCATAATAGGAAATAACCATGTAAAACGAGAGAAGTCATCTACGAATATAACATAGTATCGAAAGCCTTGGTGTGATGAAACCGACGACGGTCCCCACACGTCGGAGTGAACTAGTTCGAGAGGCGAGCTAGTTCTGCTAACCGATCATTCTAATACAAGTTTTTGACCTTTACATGACGTACACGAGATACAAACAGATTTAAACAGTAAAATACGTAAAACAGGATTGCTATTAGAAATGTGTTCCAGAACACGTTGATGGGGGTGGCCAAGACGAAGATGCCAATTAACCGAAGACGTGCTGGTGCCTCGTAATGAGGTAACGGGCTTGCATTTCACTTTGGAAGCCACCTTGTACAGCCCTTTGCTGCACGGTCCGTCAAGGATAACTTGATTTGTCTTCCGATCCTTGAATACAAAACCATTTTTGTCAAAGGTTATCGAGATATGATTATCTTTAACAAGATTTGAAATGGATAATAAATTGTAGGATAGCGATGGAATGTGTAGAAGTTTAGAAAGAATTAGCTTACTAGCCGGGGTAGGAAGAATTCTCGAACCCGTATGAGCTATTGGGATGGATCTTCCATCCTCAAGAGTTACCGTATCGTTGCCATTGTAGGTGTTGTAGAATTCTAGATTTTCAGTGTTGTTTGTCATATGGGAAGAAGCGCCGGAGTCAATATACCAGTCCGCGATTGAGGTGCTGTCGTTGTTGGCTACGAGGGCACTGTTGTTCTTGGCCGAGGATTGGTTTGGTGTGTAATTAGGATTGAGACGATGCCAACACGCGTCCGCGCTTTGACCTTTCTTCTTGCATATTTGACATGTAATAGCAGATGACGAGTTGTTATTCTGGACCGGAGCATTGTTGGGCGGCGGTCTTCCTCGTCCACGCTGGCCACGACCCCTGATCGAGTACAGGGCGGACTGGTTGTCCGACATTTTAGGAAATTTTAATGCCGCAGCCTTCAGGTGTATTTCTTCGCTTATAAGAAGAGCATACAAAGTGTCGAGAGACAGCGATTCTTGCATTGTGCGAATTGTGGTTGTGAAAGACTGGTAAGCCTGAGGAAGTCCGTTCAAGATGTAAATTATCACTTCTTCGGGATCGACCGAAGAACCGGCTGAGGCTATTTGATCCACAATTTTCTTGATCTCAGTAAGATACTGAGTCATAGACATCGTCTGCATTGAGACATTGTGAAGCTCATGTTTAAGTTGGATTACCTTTGAGCGGTTGGAGGATTGAAAATGAGTGTGTAGCGTTGCCCATATTTCTTGGGTTGATTCAAGATGAATCATGTATGGAAGAACCACCGGTGAGATGGTGGAGCACATGGCCGTAGCCAAGCTTTGATCGGTGACACGCCATGTTCGCTCGTCTTGATTCGGATCAATGTTTTCCGAATTTGATTTTGGATCAAGAAATTCCGCGAATCCATTTGCTCTAAGCAATTTGGCTATTTGAGTGCTCCAAATGGGAAAATTGTCCGGTGTTAGTGCGTGAGGAACCAAAATTTTGAGGTTAGAGATAACGAATTTTAACGAAGAAGAGATGCCCGGAGTTGTTACGGCGGAGACGGATGTGGTACCGATCGATGAGGATGCCTGTGCTTGATTCGCCATGGGCTTGGTCCTCAAGATCGACCGGCTCTAGATACCATGTAGAAACGTAAAGGGTGAAGAAAGCAGAGAGAAGAAGAACAGAAACTGAGAACAAGAAAGCTAATCAAGAACCTTTATTAATTATATATATACAAGAAATTAGGTCAATAGCGACAAAAAAAAATAGAGACAAAAATAAATTGGTCGCTAAAGTTATCTTTTAGCGACAAAAAATTAATAAGGCCGCTAAATCTATATCTATACTTTTTTGTATTAAAGTGCCCCTTGTAATTTTCCCCATAGATCATACCGATCCTACGTTTTAAACCACTGAATAAATCTAAGTACTTAATTTGTGACTGTTGGTATGAATCGCTTCACTTCCACAGAAATGCGCCGTTCTTATCTACCATTTGCACGTGAAATGAAGCGACTCTCCCGCTATTCTTCCTCGCCCGACCTCTTCTCCCTCACGTTCTCCTCTCGTTCGCACAACACGGATAGAACGAAGCCCCTCCGCCTCTCCCTCTCTCACGTGACCTGAAGCCAGGCAACGTCGGTCCCGACCTCATCGCCGACCTTCTGCCCTAGCCCGACCCTCTTCCCTCCGACCCGACTCTCCTACCATCTAATCGATCCTAGCCAGTCGCACGCTTCCTGTCGCCGGTCCTCTCTCAAGCACAGGTAGCCCCATTTTTTCTTCTTGCTTCTTCAT
>NW_021529539.1:0-496 GCF_001605985.2 Dendrobium catenatum | reverse complement strand
AACTTGAATTCTTCTAATAGTATCCACATCTATTTCATAATCAACTCCCTCTTTAAGCTTATCAAAAAGAAGAATATGATAAAAAAAATGCATACACCATAGTACAATCTCTTGCACATGTCTACTGAGAACATCCATGACCAAAGCAAAAAATGGGCTAATTGAAAAAAAACTTACAGTGGTTCCGATGACCGAGGCAACGAATAATGACGACGGAGGTGGTGTATGAAGGCGACAGATGCAAGAGGCAACTCATGTAATCGGGAGAGAAGCGGGAATGAAATGAATAGCAAGATGATCACGAACAGTGTCGGGAGGGGAATAAGGCCTTTTTCACTGGTGCTCCCAGCAAATTTTCCGCCAGATGTCTCCAGTTGCTGTTCCGCAGGAAAATTTTGTTGTGTTTAAGTAAGCTGACATATTTTCCGTCGGAGGTTCTGCCGAACCATTTTCGGGGCATTTTGCCAGGAGGTACTGCCAGCTTAAGAAAACTCGG
>NW_021529538.1:0-281 GCF_001605985.2 Dendrobium catenatum | reverse complement strand
AGGCATCCAAATTGACTTTAAGCCACCCCGGAGGAGGAGGATACCAAGAAATCGAAGACAGCTTAAAAAGTTGATTAGTATACCAACTCTCCTTGATGTGATTAAGACAAAAGGATGTAGCTACATAGCTAACAGCAGTCACAACAATGAAGGAATCACCGTTTTCAGAACCACTATGAGTGCCTTTATTTCTACTCTGCCAACATAAAAAAACCGCGAAGCAATAAAGATTACCTAAGAAAGGGTCCTGACGAGCACATTGTCTCAAAAATAACAAACAA
>NW_021529537.1:0-305 GCF_001605985.2 Dendrobium catenatum | reverse complement strand
ATATGGTATACCTGAAGTTACGGCCTTACCGACAGAACACTTTAGCTAGCAGAAGAAGTGAGAAGCTATCTCCACGATACTATGGGCCTTTCGAGATCGAAGGGAAGGTTGGGATGGTGGCCTACCGTCTCAAGTTACCTCCTAATTCCTCCATCCACCCTTTATTTCATGCATCACTATTGAAGAAGAGCATAGGAGATCCTACTGTGGCCACTCCTACTATACCCCAGGGACTCACAGAAGATATCCCAATTCTTACTAGAGCCATTACAAGTGAAGGAAGTGAGGAAGAATGATCAAGGCAA
>NW_021529536.1:0-759 GCF_001605985.2 Dendrobium catenatum | reverse complement strand
CAATGGAGCCATAGACAGTCAAGTGAAATCCAATCCATGAAATAATTTGATCTATGGACAGCATCGTTGTGGTAAAGGTCGTAATGCCAGAGGGATCATTACCGCAGGGCATAGAGGGGGAGGTCATAAGCGTCTATACCGTAAAATCGACTTTCGACCAAATGAAAAAGAGATATCTGATAGAATCGTAACCATAGAATATGACCCTAATCGAAATGCATACATTTGTCTCATACACTATGGGGATGGTGAGAAGAGATATTTTACATCCCAAAGGGGCTATAATTGGAGATACCATTGTTTCTGGTACAGAAGTTCCTATATCAATGGGAAATGCCCTACCTTTGAGTGCGGTTTGAATCTTTCCGTTCTAATACTCTATCCGAGAGTTATCAGTATTTATCAAATTTGTTCCTATCTAACGGAACGCTATTGGATCAAATGACAAAGACATTGTTGAGAAAGAGATGGCTTTTCCCGGATGACATGAAACATTTGATTCATGTAACAGGAGAAAGATTCCCATTCCTTTAGCCGGTAAAGATATGTGCCCATGAAAAGGGGATGGAAGTGGAACAGAATTGGCTGGATGGTAGAGTCCGTGGAAACACTTGTTTCTTTCATCTTATTTGGTTCCTTAGCTCCATGGAACAATATGTTACTGGCTGGAACATGGAAGTTGAAATCTTTTAGATCAACTATGTGTGGTGATATGAACTGGCCCTAAACAAATTTTTGTTCAAATGAAACAAAAGTTAT
>NW_021529535.1:0-423 GCF_001605985.2 Dendrobium catenatum | reverse complement strand
TGCCGCAATGCTCAAATTGAACATAATTCTCTATTAGCGTGTGGATAGAGTTGATAATGTTTAAATAACCAAAATACAAATTAATTAAAATTCTTAATGATTGTCGTGCTCGATCATCAATATATCAAATATAAACTTAGATTGAAGTAGGGCTGTCAATATTTGACACGACCCGAAAATCCGACTCGAATCCGATTCAAAAATTTCGGATTAGGGTCAACCCTGACTCGAAACAGGTAGGGTTCGGGTTCAATTTTCAACCCGTATGAATTTCTGGGTTGGGTTCGAGTCAACCCAGTGAACCCGAATGTGCCCCGGTTCAACCCGATTTGCAAACTGGCCCCCATTATTTACCTAATTACCTTTATATCCTTAGGGATTTTAAGCTTACTGGCTTACTACTTAAGCGTCGTATTCGACATT
>NW_021529534.1:0-273 GCF_001605985.2 Dendrobium catenatum | reverse complement strand
AGTGGAAAATAAAATTAGAGAGAGTCGTCTTAGATGGTTTGGTCATATAAAGCATCAGCCTTCCGATGACCCGGTTAGTAGAGCGAACGTTTTACTGTACGTTTTAGATCCAACCTATGCTAAGAACGGTAGAGATAGACCTAAAAAGATCTATTTAGAAAGTATTAGAAATGAGATTTGTTTATTAGATAATTTGACTCTTAATAGGACACAATCAATAAAAAAAATTCATGTAACTGACCCCACGTTGTGGGATAAAAGTTTAATGTTGTT
>NW_021529533.1:0-252 GCF_001605985.2 Dendrobium catenatum | reverse complement strand
TACTCCTAAGCCAGACAGCCCATCCCACACTTATACAATTATACTAGTGGACCCCACAAACATTATTAAAAAAAAACAAGAATATGAACCTAAGAGAATAATTAAAAAAAAAGAATAAAATTAAAAGAAGCACTAAGCAAATAAATTAAAGTCTAAGCTCAATTCAATAATGGATTAAATTCTTTTAAAACCTTAATCATTTTATATCAAACTGTTAATTATTTTATATTTAAAACTAAACTTTGCTCAGTC
>NW_021529532.1:0-710 GCF_001605985.2 Dendrobium catenatum | reverse complement strand
GCTCGACGAGTCTAGCTTATCGAGCTCGACTCGAACATGCCTCAGACTCGATGAGCAGCTCGACGACAGAGCTCGCGGGCGGTAAATCCTAATCCGCGGAGATCGCGAGCGGGAAATCCAAATCGACAGAGCAGGAAATCCAAATTCACGTCCGTCATTTTTCGACTACGAGCTCCGGTCCTCGTGACGACGTCGCTGGAGTTCATGAAGACAACGGAGAAGATGTGGACAACGACGTCCGCCATTTTCAACTACGAGCTCGGGTCCTCGGGACGACGTCGCCGGAGTTCTGGAAGACGATGGATGTGATGATGAGCTCGGGATGAAGGATATCGACGGCGGAGGTCGGAAAGATGGATGCGACAACAATGGCGGTCTGAGTTCAAATCGATGGAGCTCGCACGCAGATCTCGCCGGAGTTTGGGGAGACAGCGGAGCTCGAGACTGAGCTCGACGAGCTGCTTAACATGAAGATGAGTCAAGCTCGAGCTCGAATTTTGAGCTCGACTCGAGTTCGAGCTCGGTATTAGATAGTCGAACTCGACTCGAACAACCTCTGACTCAAGCTCGACTCGACTCATTTGCACCACTATTTAGGATATAACTAATGATCGAGTTAATTGATTTGTTAAATACAGAAATAGGACTTACCAGATGGCTGTGAAGGATTGACAACCACATTCACTGGCTTTGCAGATGTGGAGACGCAA
>NW_021529531.1:0-290 GCF_001605985.2 Dendrobium catenatum | reverse complement strand
GTGGTTCTTCAAAGTCTTATTCTGGATGAATTAAATCATATTTTTTTTTCCAAAATATAGGCAATCAAATTTCCTAAGGTTATATTCTTCTTTCTTTTATGATCAAGATAATCAATTTTAGAGAGACCATAAATGTTGTCAATTAGGAGTTAGGCCTCATCTATAGGTTGTCTTATCATTATCGTATAGGTAACAGTAGAAAGAAGAGAAGTGATGTTAACTCTATCAATAGCTTTAGGTATAATGGAAGTTCTTAGTACGTGCTGGATGATACGGGCATCACGCACTAA
>NW_021529530.1:0-432 GCF_001605985.2 Dendrobium catenatum | reverse complement strand
GAGCGGACGGACTGCTTCGGCGCTGTTGGTCCGTTTTTGCTCCGAGCTTTCCCTCACACAGGTTCTGCTGCCCGTTCAGGTCCGGCCCTTCATTTAAACACCACCACCTGCTGCTTCTACGCCTCCCACCATCTGCCGGCAGACAGATGTTCCCGTCACCGGCTTAGCCATCGCACGCCCACACTTCTACCTCAACTACCTTCCTCTCACGCTCCTCAA
The DNA here is from genome assembly GCF_001605985.2 of Dendrobium catenatum. Taxonomy (NCBI): domain Eukaryota; kingdom Viridiplantae; phylum Streptophyta; class Magnoliopsida; order Asparagales; family Orchidaceae; genus Dendrobium; species Dendrobium catenatum. Next base: position 213 of record NW_021529530.1, on the reverse strand, counting down.
CTATCCGTTAGCCTCCACATACTGTTCTGTGGCCTTCGACTCTGCCGAAGATCGTGCGGCTTGTACGTGGGTTTTAAGCTGCATCTGCTAAATCCTACTTATTCAGCAATGATCTACGTCATCATCCTCTTCATCGTCGGCCTTTTCCTTGTCGCAACTACTATCGCCTACATCTGCTATTTAGGCTGGCATTACTCCGGTGTTGCTCTTCCC
>NW_021529529.1:0-201 GCF_001605985.2 Dendrobium catenatum | reverse complement strand
ATCTCTACAATGTTTTTTATCTTGTGTTGATAGTCATTGTGCTTCTATTTGTTTTATGCTTTCTGTTATGTTCATGAGTTTGTTTATATTTTCCATTTTTTCTCTTCATCTGTTATTTCCTTCTTTTTGTGATGTAAAAAGGGAGATACATGTTTTTTTATTGTTTCTTTGTTTTGTATTGTTATTTATTTTTTAGGGGGG
>NW_021529528.1:0-322 GCF_001605985.2 Dendrobium catenatum | reverse complement strand
ACGGCCAAGAATTTCATAAAAATTATAAAAATCATACAGCCAAATAATTTAATTGAGTTTAAGTGTTTAACATCCATCATATCAAATAATTTTGATGATTACCCCACATAGGAATTATTGAATTTGAATATTCATGATTACAAAATTCTACCTCAAATCCTATTCGCCACCAAATACCCTATGGCTCAAGGAAACTCACACCACGAACTAGAGCAAAATATAAATTAATAAATTTATCATAATTGTATTAATTTAAGTATGATTAAATTGATAGACATGAATCAATTACCACTAATGCTTCATTTGTGATGGCTTTCTTACT
>NW_021529527.1:0-576 GCF_001605985.2 Dendrobium catenatum | reverse complement strand
TCAACAACTTCTTCAATCAGATCATCTTCGTTCAATGAAGGAGTGGAAAGTGGCAATGTTTCAAGATCCATAGAATCACCTGTATTTCCATCATACAAAGAGAGATCAGAAACATTAAATATAGGAGAAGTTCCAACTGTGTTAGGTAGATCTAAAAGATATGCATTTGTGCCCAATTTCCGTAGAATGCGAAAATGTCCGAATTTTTTTCTGCTCAGTTTCCATAAAGTACCAACGGGAAAGCGTTGGCGACGAAAGTAAGTCATCACCATATCCCCTTCTTTAAAAACAACCTCTCTCCGATGCTTATCTGCAGCAGTTTTGTATTTAACATTTGCTATACGAAGTGTTTCAAGAACTTGTTGTTGGACCAATTTGATATGATCAAATGTTTCTAAAGCTTCAACACTTATTTTGCTAGGTAAAGACAAACCATTTCGATCCAAAATGTGAGGAATAGATTGACCATATAAAATTTCAAAAGGAGTTTTTCCAGTAGTTCTATTAACAGAATTGTTATAAGCAAATTCAACTTGTGATAAAATCAAATCCCATTGAAAAGGTTTCTCACTAGCA
>NW_021529526.1:0-214 GCF_001605985.2 Dendrobium catenatum | reverse complement strand
TGTTGTTGATATCACTGGGGATTTTAAATATTTATTTTGAGATCTCGGCACGCGGCACAATGTCGATCCAAATAAATATTTAAAATGTCCCTAGCCTTTAAGGGTAATTGTGAGCAGCGTCGCTTTAGCCACTTATTGAAATTAATAGCCATTAGATTTAGCTCAAATTTTAAAAATTTTAGCTCATTCTGTCCTATGCTTTGTGCGGCGGACT
>NW_021529525.1:0-558 GCF_001605985.2 Dendrobium catenatum | reverse complement strand
AATTGTTGAGTTAGAAAGCCTTCATATTTAAAGAAAATGATACGTTCATCCTGGACGAAAACAGTTCATCTTGGACGAAAATTATCATTCGTCTGGACGAAAAAATTTCGTACAGACGATCAAATTAATCCAAAATTTAACAGCTTTTTGTAATCAACACAATTTACGATGTGACCTTTCATACAGGCTTTTTGACTTGACCGATCGTACCGACGAAAACATTTCGTACAGACGATCAAAAGTTAATTTGTTTTAATTCTGTTGAAAACCGTCCCCTACTATGAAACGACGTCTGTTCGTCTGGACGAACAAAAAGTTCATACGGATGAACTTCACAATTAAAACTGTCTTATCCACTCAACCGCTGCATTCAATCGTCCCGACGCTTGAGAGAAAAAAATTCGTCCTGGACGATCATAAGATCATACAAAAGAACTAATTAAAAACTTTTCTCAAGACATTTCATATCACGCAAACTTAATTTTACACACATCGTCCAGTACGAAAAATTTCGTCCCGAACGATCTCCTCAAATTTTTGGATTTTTGAATTTTTATC
>NW_021529524.1:0-471 GCF_001605985.2 Dendrobium catenatum | reverse complement strand
TTGTTCCTCATTTAACCAAAAATTTAATTTCTGTCAACCGTCTCACTACAGATAATTCCTGTACTGTTACGTTTGATTCTAATGGTTATCGTATTCAGGACCCGACGAACAACCAAACTCTCCTTCACGGTCCTACTTCTCGAGGACTCTATCCTCTTCAAACTAAGCAAGGCCGTTCTCGGGTCGAATCTACCTTTTCAGCTATTACCTCAAATACTCAACTCTGGCATCGACGTCTTGGTCATCCGTCTCATCCTGTACTTCTACAGCTCCCGAAATATTGTGATCGTTCCTTATGTTTGTCTTTGTCATCCACTAGTCAATGTAATACTTGTGATAGCTCTAAAAGCCACAAGTTACCGTTTGTTGCGTCTTTATCTAGATCTTCTCATGTTTTAGATTTAATCCATAGTGATGTATGGGGCCCATCACCTCTTCTATCAATACATGGTTTTAAATATTATGTGTTAT
>NW_021529523.1:0-345 GCF_001605985.2 Dendrobium catenatum | reverse complement strand
TAAACATATTCCCGCAACCCCAATTACAGGAAATTCGCTATTTACCGGCAGTTTCATCACTAATATTAACTGGCGGTTTAACCAACAGTTTAACCGGGAAATTTTAATAATAAACCGTCGAAAACGCCGACATTAAACTAACCGTTTGACATACCGTCAGTTTTTCTTCAGGCGTCAACAATTACCGATGGTTTGGCCATCAGTTTTAAGAGACTTTTTTCCGACGGTCCAGGCAGCCGAAAGTCGCCAGTAATTGCCTTAAAATTTGCCGCCCCGTCCCTATCTCCTCATCTCTTTGCATTTCGTATTTTTCATCCAGATTTATCTCGCTCTCTGCTCTGACCT
>NW_021529522.1:0-1248 GCF_001605985.2 Dendrobium catenatum | reverse complement strand
CAATTAAGGGCCCTTTTAATGATTTGAACCCAAATGAATCTTAAACTTTTTAAAATCAACTCCAAAGATTAGAAATGATCTAAGGGGAGATCATCAAGTGTTTAAATATTTTTGGGATTTTTAATTAATTAAAAATTGATTGAACATTGATTTTGATTAAAATTAAATTAAAGTGGATTTTATTATCAAATTAAAGTAATTTCAATTTTCACTGATTAAGGAGTGAATTGAGGTTAGTTAAAGGTATTTTAGGGAATTTTAGGAATTAAATTCGATTTATTGGGATTTTGTTAAGGCAAATGGGGTCTTTCTAAGGGGAATTACTATGGCTCCTGATTGGTGAACCAAATGAGCTTCAAACCTGATGAATTTTTAACCATGGGATCACCTTACCATAGGGTCTAATCTCACCAAGTTTGAGCTCAAATGGAATACTCTAAGGTGGCTAACCAAGCCACCTAAGGTGAACTCTAAGTCACCTTCAAAAATTCCTAAGAGGTTATACTTAGCTTGGATTGGGACAAAATCAATAGCTCTACACTCCCTACCCTACATATCATCACCACACAAAGAATCACACCCTAAGTCTCATTGGATAGGTCTAAATCCCAGTTTAAATTTAATGGTCAACCATGACCCTTAAACTCAAAATTAAGGGAAAATGCCCTTGAACAAATTAAAATGAGGAGATAAAATTTGGACATGTCAGGAACATGTCCAAGTTAAATCTCCCAAAATTCCAGGCCTGGTGGAATTATATTTAATAAATAAATGCAAAAATTCATAATATGCTCAAACGAAAATTAAACTCAACACAGATCTAACCACAGCCTGGAAGCATGGGACTTTTGTAGGTCTCCATGAGAACTTTCCAATGATCCTAAGAACACCTAATTTGGCCAAGTGTGGAGGGAGTCATGATTTTTTGAAGTTCCCTTAAATTTCTGGAATTTTTAATTCAGCAATTACCCAGTCAGACGTGCTTTACACGCGGCACGCTGTGATTGGTGGACAATCATTGGAGCTGACTGGATAACGGTCGGGTTAACCATAGCCGTCAGATGGAAGATCGGACGGCCACGATTAACCGCGCTCCGAGACCGTGGGATATAATCCGAGCCGTCAATTGAAATCAACGGCTGAGATTTTATCTTCAACCTCCCGCGCGTGTCTGAAGACGTGGACCTTCTCCGACGTGATTTGGGCGATTCCGCTGGCAAACCTCATTAAAATTTCACAGGGAGGATC
>NW_021529521.1:0-262 GCF_001605985.2 Dendrobium catenatum | reverse complement strand
AACTTTTCCCAAATTTCTCTCGACTTTCTCTCTCCTCGGATATTTTTATTTTTAATTTTGATTTTTCTCTCTCTTCAAAACGACTGAAATCAGCTTTATAATACACAGATCGGCCCGGCTGATCGCCAAATTGTCCCAGGACGATCAGACCATTTTGGATCGTCCTGGACGGTTCCGAGAAACTATTCGCAGGCCGATATTTTCTACAGTGCCAATCGTCCTGGGCGATGTCCAAATCGGCCTGGACGATATGTACAAAAAA
>NW_021529520.1:0-1216 GCF_001605985.2 Dendrobium catenatum | reverse complement strand
TCTATCTATTATATATTATATATATATTAGTATATATATATATTAATTATATATTTATAATATATTATATAGTATATATATATATAATATATTATTGTTATATATATATTATGGGTGGTATTTCAACTCTTATACGGCTTGATTACTTACTTGCATCAAGGCTAGACCAAGAGGCCATCGATAATAGTGCGATAACCATCATCATTAGTTCAAGAGCTTCACAAAAGATGTTATTACCATGCATATAAAAATGTTAACTTTCAGGTTGGATATGTCTTTCTCAAGGTTTCACCCATGCATGAATTTACCATATTTAGCAAAATTGTGAAATTTCTTCCCCCTTTCATTGAACCATTCAAAATGATAAAGAGAGTTGATAGGTTTTTATAGATTGACTCTTTCCTAGAGGCTGGCAAGAGTGCATAATGTCTTTCATGTCTCCCTTCTTTAGCGCTATGTGAATGATAGTTATCATATTATTCAATTCAAGCCACTATTCATTTAAGACAATCTAACTTATGAAGAGTTACATGAGTACATTTTGGAATGTGAAATTTGTTAACTTCATCATTGATATATTCTTTTCATCAGAGTACTTTGGAAAAATCAGCTAGAGTGAGAAGTATGTGAGATTACTAAAGGGATTATCACAAAGTATCTGTAGTTGTTCTAGAACTAAAATATGAATTTTGAGAGCAAATTCTTTTAAGGGAGATAGTATGTTATAAGTCTGTCTAATTTGGTCTGGACGCTGGACCAAAGTCGCAGCACGAGAATCGCATGCAACGCACGAGACTCATCCCTCTTGCGTTATAGAATCTTTATGAATAAAAAAAAGCACTCGATTTTCTCCCTTTTGGTTTGTTTTTTTCCGGTTCGTTCCGCCCTCTCTACTCAATTTAAAAAATTTTGAACTTTAGGGCATCACAATCCTTTACTCATTTCCTCCTTTGCAGTTGTCAACTCTCCCTCTTGATTTTGGCATCTTGAATCCTCCACACAAAAACGACCATATTTTTCTCTCTTTCTCCTCTCTCAAAACCTCTCTCTTACGGCTGTTGTTAGAGAAGAACCCCTCTTTATTTTCTTCCTCTTAGATCGAGGTTGAGTCTTCCTCCTCCATCATTTCTTGTCCATTGATATCATTCAACAGGGTGTTTAGATTGGATCAGCGTTACATCTCAATTAATTAAACTTATATATATATATATATATA
>NW_021529519.1:0-436 GCF_001605985.2 Dendrobium catenatum | reverse complement strand
AACAAAGAGATATAAGTAGTAAGGATTTAGTTCAAGTAAAATGTATTAAGGATGAAGATCAAAAAGTACTTTTCATAGAAGATGATATTCAACAAAGGTGGATAAGGTATTTTGCTAAACATTTTAATGAAGAATGTGAAAATACGATTGACTTTAGTGACTTTATCACCCTAAAAGAAAATAAAGATTTTTATTTTTATCGGAGGCTTTAAAGAAAATGAAGTGTGGAAAAGCTGTTGGACCTGATGATATTCCAATAGAGATTTGGAAATGCTTAAGAGATTAAAGAAATATCTTGGCTTACTAAACTTTTTAATATTGTTTTGAAGACTAAAAAGATGCCATATCAGTGGAGAATGAGTGTGTTAATTCCTATTTTTAAGAATAAAGGTGATGCATAAGAGTGTGTGAATTATAGAGGAATTAAGTTAATGTG
>NW_021529518.1:0-236 GCF_001605985.2 Dendrobium catenatum | reverse complement strand
GAAATGACACCATTCTACGATAATTCTTCTAATGCAATGACGACGATCATTCTTTGACTTTTCCCAAAGAAATCTAGTGAAGTTTTAAAAATCAATTTTAAAATCAGGTGTGTGGGGTTCCAAACCTCATATGAGCGCAAGCCCTCGTAATTAATTACATCGTAGGGAGACAAAGTCCCATACGAAAACTCTAGATTAAAATAAGAATGAAATTTTGTTAGATTTTTTATGAGTGA
>NW_021529517.1:0-349 GCF_001605985.2 Dendrobium catenatum | reverse complement strand
AGGCCCTCACTTTTACCAGCGGCCTTCACCCTCGCTAGAGGCCCTCACCTTCGCCAAAGGTCCTTTCCTCCGTCGGACTACCACCTGACGCCGTTGCTTTGTCGGAACACCACCTGAGGCTTGGACTTCTGCTGGGCCACTACCTGACGTCCAGAGTTCTACCAAAGTACCGCCCTACTACAACGGTCTTTCAGACCCCAGTCTCCTACCAACTACGGTCATTCAGGCCTTCGTCGCCTACTATGGTCCTTCCGACCTCCATCAACAGACAAAGTCTTTCTGACCCCGGTCCCCTGCCGACTACGGTCCTTCTGACCAGACAAATATGTATATGTAACTCCTACCATGT
>NW_021529516.1:0-288 GCF_001605985.2 Dendrobium catenatum | reverse complement strand
AGGTTGTGATCTCCATCCCTTCTAGGTGCTATGTTTCAGCCAAAAGAACAAACAACATTCCATATTTCCTCTTTTGTGAATTCACTTTCAAGGATTTCAACAAACCTTGCCAAACAATTCCTTTGAGATTCAAGGGAAGGCCACCCATTCTTAACAATGCCTTGTGCATGCCATTTCTGCTCAAAGAACTTGTGAATGACATTCAAAATCTCCCTATGTTTGGTAACTTCTATAGTAGCCAATCAATCCTTGGAATCCCTTCAGTTCCTTGAGATTCTTAGGCAGCGG
>NW_021529515.1:0-1783 GCF_001605985.2 Dendrobium catenatum | reverse complement strand
GAAGTATTTAGTTAAAATAATATATATTTTTGATTATTAATAGTTTAGATCTCATATTATAGTGAATTTTATATTAAAGATCGAATATGTCTTAATTTAATATTTTGTTTATGTATATTAAGTATTTTCATTTATAAAGATGTGGAGTACGAGCTCAAGGTCACTACCTTTAAACTTAACTCCCCCATCCGTCAAGCCAAATGCACGATCTCAACTAGATGCTTCAGAATGACGATGCTCACTAGGCTGTCGGGGCGATGGATGGCGGTGCTCGCCAAGCTTGCTCATGAGGCGTGCCTCGGAACGGGTCGAATGTTTCAGTCTTTGTCATTCAGTCATTTAGTTATACTCTGTATACATTATGGTGTGTGGTCTTTGCCTCTACCACGTTCGAGTCTTGGCTCTATATTCGCTGTCATCGCGTTATATGAGACATTATTCAATCTCGTAGCTTCCGATGACATACTTCGTATGCGGTTTTGCCTTCTACGTCATTAGTTTCAGCCTTCTGCACTGAAGGTACAAACTGTCACAATCGCACGTCGACTCCTCATTCGGTAAGAAACCCTTAAAATGCCTCTGTGCCGTTGGGCCTCAAGCTCCGATCTGCCACCACAAATATCTATAAAGTTCCCTTATCATTAAAGTTATTTTATTTATTATATATTTTTTAATTATATTCTCCCAATATCTACATATATACATTTTTTATCAACATATTATTCAAATTAAATAAAAAAGTATTACAGTTATATTACATATCTTTGAGCTTAATCTCTGATCTCTTATTTATATATTTTAATTTGGGCTTTGATGTTATAGAAAAAGTTAAACATTGGGCTATATAGATAAGAAAAATATATATTTGGAATGACATTCTTACTGTTTCTTAAAGTAGCTTTTAATTTATGTATAAAAAAGTTGTTTTAAGAAACAATAAGAAAGTCATCCTAAATGAAGTCTTAGGCTTTATTTGTGACAGCTTTTTTATTGCTTCTTAAAGCTGCTTTTTAGTTAAAAATTAAAAATTTTGTACTAAAAAGCTATTTTAAGAAGCAGTGAGAAAGCTGTCTCAAACGAAACCTAAAATTTTTGTCCAAAAAATAGCTTTAAGTAGCAATAAGAAAGTCATTCCAAATAAAGCCTAAGACTTCATTTGGGGTGACTTTCTTATGCTTCTTAAAGCAGTTTTCTAGTACAAAAATTAAAATTTTTTAATCAAAAAATTATTTTAAGAAGCAAAAAAAAGCCGTCGCAAATGAAGCTTAAGACTAAATCGATAACTTCAACTCCATCATCATAACTTATACAACCTTATAAAAATTAATGTATAGTAACACATGATTAACATGATAATGACCTAAAAAATATAATCAACATAAGAGAAATTTATACAACACCTAATAAGATAGTGAAATGATATATCAATTTAATGAACCAACTCATTTTGATTTGAATTAAGTATTTGTGTTGGTGGATTGTCTTTCTAATTAAAATAGTTTATATAATCATCATGATGCTCACATATGAATCAATAATATTTTCTCTAAATATAAGCATCATATATGCCTTTATATTTATTATACACATTCAATTATAATTTTGAGGTGAGTGCTTAAACATGTGGGAAATTTTTGTCAAAATTTTGTATCAAAATATCTTGATATAAAATTAACCTCATTGAAATTTTAAATTATTAAATTTATTTTAATATGATTAAAATATGTAAGTAGCCAATGAAATTTAATATTGTTATTGTTGCGTCCTGGAATATTCGCGGCGG
>NW_021529514.1:0-937 GCF_001605985.2 Dendrobium catenatum | reverse complement strand
TTAAATCATAAATCCTAAACCATAAATCATATACCCTAATCCCAAGACCTTAAATCATTAATCCTAAACCCTAAATCATAACCATAAAACCTAAACCATAAACCTGAAACTTATAACCTAAATGCTAACCCTAAAACAAAAACCCTAAACCCTATACTATAAAATCATAAACTTTAAACTGTAAGCCCAAAACCTACACTAAACACTAAAGCCCTAAAATCTAAATAAAAAACTCTTATGTAAAAATTTAAACCTTACTCTAAACCCTAATCATCGAAATAAGAACATAAAATATTAATATATAATTCGTAAACCCTAAACTTTAGCCATTTATCTTAAACAATAAATGTTAAACACTAAAGCCTAAACCCTTACCCTAAAACCCAAAACCCTAAACCCTAAACCCTAAACCGTGAACCCTAAACATGAAATTCTAAATCCTAATCACGAGATTCTAAACTATAAAACCTAAATCCTAAAACCAAATCATTAAGAATAAACCAAACCTATAACCAACACATATACCGTAATAATCCAACCAAAAAACACTAAAACACCTAAATCTTAGTCTGTTAGATCCCCATAACCCTAAACCTTAAAACCCTTTTCCCTAAACTCGAAAACCCATAAACCCCTTACACCTAAACTCCTAAACCCTCTTACTTTACCATAAAACTCTAAACCCTAAAACCTAAACCCTAAACCCTACACCTTAAAACCATGAACCCTAAATAATAAACCCTAAACCATAAGCCCTAATCCATATACCCTAAACCCTTAAAAAAATCCTAAATCATTAGTACAAGATCCAAAATTTTAAAACCTATATCCTAAAAGCAAACTAGGAAGAATAAACAAAACCTAAACCCAAATATCCAAACAAAAAACCTATACTTAAACACTAATCATTGAACTCTTAACCCTTAAAGCACAAACC
>NW_021529513.1:0-322 GCF_001605985.2 Dendrobium catenatum | reverse complement strand
TTTCGTCTGTACGATCAGTCAAGTCAAAAAGCCTGTATGAAGGGACGCATCGTAAATTGTGTTGATTAAGAAAAGTCGTTATATTTTGGATGAATTTGATCGTCTGTACGAAATATTTTCGTCCATACGAACGATGATTTTTGTCCAGGACGAACTGTTTTCGTCTAGGACGAACTGTTTTCGTCTAGGACAAACGTATCATTTTCTTTAAATATGAAGACTTTCTAACTTAACAATCACATCTCCAAACTTCACTTTCAATCCCTTTCGACTTCAAATCGACACTGGCCTCCTCAAGCAAGAGATAAAAGGTGTTGGCAAA
>NW_021529512.1:0-567 GCF_001605985.2 Dendrobium catenatum | reverse complement strand
AAGCATCTTTTTAGTATAAAAATTAGAATTTGTATACTAAAAAAGCTGCTTTAAAAAATAGTAAGAAAGCCGTCCCAGAAGAAGCCTAATTAATAGGGTGATATTGAAAATCCGAGCACTCAAAAGCAGTAATAGATAATATAATAAAAACAATAATATGTAAGAGAAAAAAAAAGAGAAATATATTCATTTATATAATGTTAAAGTAGTATGTATGGGATGACTGTAATTTTTATAAATATGATTATAAAGTAATTGTAGAAATATAACTTTTTAAAACTGTTGTAAAAGTAACTTTCTAACATAATTATTTTTTGAAATTAATAGGGAAGTAGTAGCCAAATATAACAGTTGTTGTGGTTTGAAAAGCAAAGCGATAAAAAGTTATCTCAGACATACCCTAAATCATACTGGAGTATTACTAATATTAATTTATTTAAAATAAACACATTTTAATTACCGTGATTTTGATGTGATTTACATAATAACATGACATGGTATACATTAATATAAAATATAAGTAAATATAAAAACTTATGTGCTAAATATATAAATACATAACTAATT
>NW_021529511.1:0-246 GCF_001605985.2 Dendrobium catenatum | reverse complement strand
AACCTATCAGGATCTGTCGTATCAATAATATTCATATATCAATATTATATCTATATCAATGTCAATATCAGTATTTATCATCGATATAATCTATATTCATGTCGCTGTCGATATCTATCAATACACAGAATCCATATCAATATCGGTGCCAGTGAATCAATACAATCTATATCAATTTCAGTGTCAATCTCTATGAATCAATACGCATGATCCATATCAATGTCGGTACCGGTATCAATGAATCAA
>NW_021529510.1:0-200 GCF_001605985.2 Dendrobium catenatum | reverse complement strand
ATTTACCAAACAAGAAAATTTTCATAACTCTTGCATTACATTTTGTGCAAACCAAGCCCCTAAAGAATATCAACTAAATCATTTTAAAAATTTTTCAGTACAAGCATAACTTGATTAAAATAATTGGTTTCAATATCTTCCTACATATTTATATGCAACTTAATACCATGGTTTAAAATTGCGCAATATGAGGCTCGCCT
>NW_021529509.1:0-214 GCF_001605985.2 Dendrobium catenatum | reverse complement strand
GCATATTAATGGGCTTGTTTGACTGCATGAGCAGCAAATATCAAGTTGAGAATTGATTGTGATTTTAATTGAAGAAAAGAGAGGAGCAGAATGATGAAAGAGTTACAATACCTGGTCATATATGCTCGAAACCTCCTTGTAGCTGGTTTCAAAAGACATTAGGCTATTAAAGGTAACAGCACTTTGCGGGATCCCTTTTTCAGCCATTTGGGAA
>NW_021529508.1:0-265 GCF_001605985.2 Dendrobium catenatum | reverse complement strand
AAAAGGATTTGGTGTTCCGGTCATCCATAGATGACCGTCTACCTTCTTCGATCTCTAATCTTTGCACTACAAATACTATGAGAAATAAAATATTAATAAATATTATTTATTATCATCAAAATCATAAACTCGAAAGCCCGAGTTGTAATATCCACAAGATCATCCTTTTATGATTGAGCACGCCCTCTGTTGCACCATCCTAAATTCAAATCCAGATTTGATCTTTCGTGGGAAGCAATGCTTCCTTCCCATAAGATCTTTAATT
>NW_021529507.1:0-1566 GCF_001605985.2 Dendrobium catenatum | reverse complement strand
TTTTTTTGAATTGATATCGAACTGCATCCCTATGTTAATGGATTTAGATTTTGAAAATTCCCACCAAGCTCATTACATGAGTGATTCTGGGTTAATTTTTGTTAAGGTAGATTGGATGCCAAATAAGCTACTACCTAGAGTTTTTTTGCTCATTTTACGAGGATTTCATGATCTGGTTCAAGGTTTTTCATAGGTGCAAACCTTGTGATTATTTACACCTCTTGGACATGAGAAAGAGTTTTCGTTTAGTAGGCTCTAAATACCTAGCAGATGGTAGCAACAATTCAAATTCTGGTGAAGGAAAAATATACTATTATTAGCTTAAAGCTGATGGTGAGGGGAATGATGATGAATCCGATTAATATCCCATGATTCTATCATCCTGGGCTATTGTGAGCTATGATTCACTTAAAGAATTGAATTCACCCAACCTAATTTAAGGATCCTTATCAATAACCATAGATTGTATCGTCCATGAGAATCTCATAGCATAGGGTGTATGGTTAATGGCCAACTTTTGGATCATATGTTCTATTTAATTTTTTTTATTAAAGTTCTTAGCCTCACATGGCAATGCATTAACATAATTAAAAATGTAAGCATTTCTAATCATAAATACTGCATAAATTCATAAATTTCTAAAATGGTTCTCAAATTATTCACGAGTAGCAAATTTGCTCCTAGTATATCACATTTCTCTAATTTAATCCCTTGACTATATAAAATTGATCTATGATGATCCATAATGTTGTAATTGTGTATAAATTGATCCCAAGTTAGTCCCAAAGGGACAGTTTTGGGTGAATTTTGTTAAGTTGAGGAATTAAATTGGAGAAACGTTTTAAAGTTTACCTCATGAATTAAATAATTATTTTTATGCTATTTGAGTATATTTGAATTTCTAATAGAATAATATTAATTCACTTTGTTGTAGCTCCATAGCAAAAAAAGAAACAATTTGGAGCATGATCACTTCAAGAATTTAGTGTCTGTGAAATATAATAGAACTTTGATCCAACACTGCAACTATCACGACACTAGGACCTAATTTCTATAAATGATATTGGTAATGCCAACAAATGATTGTTAGAGAAATTGGATGATGCTTCCCTTGGAAAGAAAAGGTGAAAGAAAATAAATTTGTTTTTACTTTGCGCTAGGATGAATATGGTGATGATGATGTTTATTTTGCTAGTGATAATGATAAATATGAAGATGATACGGATGATTGAGAATTAGATATCTACTTTTGCCTATATCTTTGTGAATTTGCATTATTATTATTTTTATATTTAGGATTTACTACATCTAATTTTTTTTCATATAGTTAACTCTTGAATTATTAATATATATTCTTCATTTTTATGTGATTTTAGTGCCATTTTAATTGCATGTCCTGCACCATATGTTGTGTGCTATGGCTCCAATGAGCACTTTTACTATGCTGCATCATTCATCATTTTTTTTTCTTCACTTAAGTAAAGAGACAGATAATAAAATTACTTAGTTGTCAAAGAAGTACCAAATCCATTGTAAAACCCTTAAAAAGCTGATTTTTTTTAGTGC
>NW_021529506.1:0-366 GCF_001605985.2 Dendrobium catenatum | reverse complement strand
TGGCGAAGGAAATGATTTGTCATGGACCAGTCAAAGTTTGGATCTGAAGCGATTAAGTGCAGCTTATCTCCGGTGGTGGATATTTGTAAGAGTTCAACGCAGTCCTGATATGTGATTTCAAGTGGACGTCGATTCACATAGGAGGTCAGGGCTGTGAAAGTAGGATTTATGCGAAGGTTTGCGAAGAATTCTCGAAGAAGCTTGTTGACCTCATTTTTGTATGAGGTCACTAAGGCCCGTCCAAACTCCAGATCAATCCTAGATCCTAGGATCCACTTTAGACTTTAAGACTCTTTCCTAGAGTCAAACCTTAGGGCCTACTCTAGAGCGTAAGATTCTTTTCTAGATCCAAGACCTTAGGGCCTA
>NW_021529505.1:0-285 GCF_001605985.2 Dendrobium catenatum | reverse complement strand
TTTAAAATGTTTTAACTTCGGCCGGTACGATCAATTAATGTGCATCGTCCTTGACGATACACCTAATCAGCCCGGACGATCTACTTTTTCAACGATCGTCCGGATTGACTCCTCAGGCCGATCGCCTATGTCTAATCGGCCTGGTCGATATCAGATCAGCCCGGACGATCGAATCACCCTTTGACCAATCGGCTTGTACGTAATTATTGAGCCATATCGGCCTGGATGATTCTGCAATCGGCTAGGAAGATATGGCCGTTTCTTTAAATTCTGGCCGTTCCCGCC
>NW_021529504.1:0-297 GCF_001605985.2 Dendrobium catenatum | reverse complement strand
TTCCTAAGAGTACTATTCTCAAAGAAGCGCAGTGCCAAACAAGATCTGTTCAATTTCACAATCATAGCACCACTTTTGTTTGTTCAGCTAGATTTATCTTATTCACTTAAAAAAATTATGTAAGATTCTTGGTTGTGTATAAGTCCATTTGAAGGTACGATTGGAATGGAAGATTTAAGTTTGGTTATGATTCCTAAATATGTAGGATGCAGTGAAAAATAATTCATGGTTTTTTTCGTGAAAATTAAATGGTATGATGGATATTTGATTGTACAGCAGGTGAGATGTTTAGCTTTA
>NW_021529503.1:0-260 GCF_001605985.2 Dendrobium catenatum | reverse complement strand
TCTTTTTCTTTAGGATATGATTCTTCCTTTTCTTAGGATTTGACGTGCTAGTCGTGAACAATGCCCTTTATTGCACCATCCAAGTTTAATTCATATTATTTTCCTTTCGGTTAGGATTCTTCCTTTCCTTAGGATTAGATGTGCTTGTGGTGGATAATGTCCTTCGTGGTACGATCTTAGTTTAATCTTTTTTTTTGCTTTAGGATAGAATTCTCGCTTTCTACAGGATTAGACTTCTTAGTTATGTGCAACGCCCTTCG
>NW_021529502.1:0-349 GCF_001605985.2 Dendrobium catenatum | reverse complement strand
TTGATATTAATGGGCTGCTTGGTATCTTATTTCAAGCAGAATTTCAGTAACAGAATTTCTGAGATTTTGAATACATAATAAAAAAAACAAATTATTTTGCTCACTCATGAGCCGGCTTGAGCTTAACTTCAAATAATTCATTAGCCTGCAAATTGGCTTGTTTTAAAAAAAATATTATTATTAAATACATTAGAATTCAAGAGTAGAAATATAAAGCTATTATAAATATTTAAAAATTTTATCTCAATTTTTTATTTCAAGTGGTTATTTATTATTTATCATTAAATTTTTCATTCTTTTTATAATTTATCAATTCCCTATTTCGGTTGGGTTACATCAAGGATCAGCC
>NW_021529501.1:0-584 GCF_001605985.2 Dendrobium catenatum | reverse complement strand
GCCAGAATACTTTTCACCCTTCTAATGAGGCACAGAAACCTGGAAGCTCTTTCACCCTCTTGGTGATGATAGTGAAGCTAGAAGATTTTCACACTGGTGGTGAAGGCAAAGAGCCTTTCAATACTTTTCACCCTCTAGGTAAAGGTAAAGAACCTCAAACTTTGGCATTGAAGCTTTTCTTCCTAGAGCAGCCCAAGTAGATTGTCAGAGCCCTGTGGAAAAATTAAGGTGCAAACTTGATTGTAGAGAATGTCTAAAACCCCCACACAACATCTCCCTCTCACAAATCTCACCTTCTCCTTCTCTACTCTCCAAGATCTCTCTTTGCTCTGTCAAAGAATACCTTAAATAGCCAAAGTCTTCCACACGTAGAAAACATTAAGAAAAGCTTTTTATATGCATTTTTTAGAAATTCTAAATTGTTAGTTTAAACTAAACTGATCTTACAATATTATCTATGATCGTAGCGTATAATTATTTAACAATTAAAAAAATAAACACTAGGATGGAAAAACCCTAGTATGAATTTTTCAAAATCTATACATTGATCATATTATACAATCTATTGATCATATAATATGATT
>NW_021529500.1:0-215 GCF_001605985.2 Dendrobium catenatum | reverse complement strand
GAATGAAAAAGCCTTGTATGTGTTTTAGAGCAAGTTCCAAGGGTTTGAATGTACTTTAGAAAATATTGAAAATTTTCCTCTAGATTGCCGCAATGTCAAGTAGTAGTGCCCCAACATTGTAACATGCTGACTGGCCTTTAGGAGATCCATAGTAGTGCCCCAACATTGTACTCTTAGAATTTGGAATTTGAATTGACATCGCAACATCATATAAT
>NW_021529499.1:0-874 GCF_001605985.2 Dendrobium catenatum | reverse complement strand
TCATCATACACTCAAATAAGAGGGAAGTACAAGAATTATAAAAGACACAGAGTTTATCATAATTGAAAAACCCAAGAAAGGAAAAGTTATATATAGAGCTTGACCAATGAAAATGATTCCACTAGTATATATATTTGATTACAAGTGAAGTCTTTTCTCAAGGAAAGTGTGAAATCCCTTAAGTAATAGAAAGCCTATCTCTTAAACATCGATGTATCTTTTTGTGTAATGGTTGTAATTTTTATAAGAAACTCCGCAGTTAAGCGTGTTCATCCCAGAGCAATTCTGGGATGGGTTGCCTACTAGGAAGTTACACCAACATGAAAAAATCGTGAGGGTCTTATGCCAAAGTGGATAATATCTCGATAGTTAAGAGTTTAAGCCATTACAAATGGCATCATAGCAATACACCAGCCGAAAAATGGGAGCTAAGTGCAATACAAAGCAAAGTGCTACGCCATGAGAGTCACCTCTTGAATCCTATATGGGACAAAGTGCTACATCGGAGCCACCGTTTGAGCTTGTAGGGGCCACCTCTAGAGTCCTATCTGCCTGGTGGATGATGGGATACAGATGCTGACGAGGACGTCAATTACTTAAATGGGGGAGATTGTGAAACCCCTTAAGTAATAGAAAGCCTAATTCTTAAATATTGAGGTTCCTTTTGATATAATGGTTGGAATTTCATAAGAAACTCCGCAGTTAAGCGTGCTCATTCTAGAGCAATTATGGGATGGGTGACCTACTGTGAAGTTACACCTGTCACGACCCAACCCGACCGGAACGAATCCCTTCGCGTCGGGTCGCGACAAAGAAAACATCCACGATCTAGCTTTGGAATTTGCTTCAGACTTTCTTCCAAATATCAAACTTA
>NW_021529498.1:0-220 GCF_001605985.2 Dendrobium catenatum | reverse complement strand
ATAAAATCATAGACTTGGAGTGATTAACATTTTGACC
Organism: Dendrobium catenatum; assembly: GCF_001605985.2. Lineage (NCBI taxonomy): Eukaryota > Viridiplantae > Streptophyta > Magnoliopsida > Asparagales > Orchidaceae > Dendrobium > Dendrobium catenatum. The sequence goes on along the minus strand of NW_021529498.1, from coordinate 183 downwards.
TGACCACTTGCAATAATTGATAACAATGTTCTTCACCTCCTTAATCTCCCTAACATTTTCTTCCGAGAATATTAAGATATCATCTACATAGAGTAAATGTGAGATTCTAGGAGCTTTAGGAGTATTAGAAATTCCCAATCCACTTCTCCAAAGATTTTCAGCAACATATAATATTTGAGACCA
>NW_021529497.1:0-202 GCF_001605985.2 Dendrobium catenatum | reverse complement strand
AGTCTACAACATCATGCAGATCAACAACGCATAGAAACTTCTACTGGTAAGATTGATTTGACTAACCGATTAATATTGACATTTGATCATGCATATTGACATTTGATTGATTGCATTGTGTGTTTTGTAAGGATTTCGATGAGTTTTGATTTGGATTTTGATTTGGATTTGGATCGATTTATTTTGCGTTGTTTTTGTCTCG
>NW_021529496.1:0-296 GCF_001605985.2 Dendrobium catenatum | reverse complement strand
TCTTCCTTCTAGATTCTTGTGAGAAGATCTGTCAAGGTGATCTGGTTCTCTGCCGACACTTGGAGAGTGTGAACAGCCGAAGGGTTCTCTTCCCATACTAGGAGAGTGTGAAAGGACCGAAGGGTTCTCTTCCCATACTAGGAGAGTGTGAAAGGACGGAAGGGTTCTCTGCCCACACTAGGAGAGTGTGAAAGGATGGAAGGGTTCTCTGCCCACACTAGGTGAGTGTGAAAGGATGGACGATTCTCTGTCAACACTGGGAATTATGTAAAAGGACGGACGGTTCCCTGCCGCAC
>NW_021529495.1:0-330 GCF_001605985.2 Dendrobium catenatum | reverse complement strand
TCTTTTGCATGACTACGAACTTTTTCGTATGAAACCACTGAAACTATTTCTGACATGTACACTAGGTTTACACAGATTGTTACTTCACTGCATGCTTAAGGAAAAGAGCTTTTGAACTATGAAAAAGTAAACAAAATTTTGAAATGTTTGCCTTCTTCATATGATGCTAAAATCATAGCTATAACTGAATCAAAGGATTTAAGCACCTACTCGACTAATAACTTACTTGGTTCACTCATTGCTTACGAGCAAGGGGTGAATCAAAGAAATCTTGATGCAGGTGAGAAGAAAATGGAGAAAACAATTGCACTAAAGGCGCACAAATCGGAT
>NW_021529494.1:0-785 GCF_001605985.2 Dendrobium catenatum | reverse complement strand
CCCTGTTTTAAAACACCAAAACATTTTTCCCAAGAAGCCTAAGGAATTTTGGAGTTACTACAAGAGCCTTTCCAAAAAAACTTATTAAGGATAATATCAATTTTATTGCACACCCATTTAGTGGGAAGCAGAGTTTGGAAAGAGTGGACATGAAGAGAACAAAGCACACTTCTAATGAGGGTAAGCCTTCCCCCAAAACTCAAAAAGTTAGAATCCCAAGATTGGAGTTTATTCTGCACAGAGGTAATTAAATCATTAAACAAAAATGATTTCTTTCTACCTTTAAACAAGGGGATACCTAGATACTTGATAGGTAACTGGCAATGCATAAACCAAGTAAGCTACTTAATAGCCGAGATACGATCTGTATTCATATTATTGGAAATAAGAAAACAATATTTTTGTTGTCGATCTATGATTTATGATTTTGATGATAGCAAACATTCCTTATTTCTCTACGATTTCCTTATATACTAACGTTTCAGGTTCACATGATCGGACTACAGTTTGGAATCAAGCTCAAGATTGGGTAGACTAGGTCTGAGTCAGTTTGTAATCTTTTTCTTTTCTTGAGTCTGTTGTAATTGATTTGGGACCTGTTGATTTGTAACTTGGATGATTTCCTGTTATTCCCTAAAATATTTCTATGTTCGGTAATATCGCCCGGGACGATATTTATATCGTCCTGGACGATATGTCAAAAATCAGAAACCTTAATTAGGGAATCCTCATTAAGGCAGCCGTCATGAGCTGATCGACCTGGACGATACCTGTATCAACCAGGA
>NW_021529493.1:0-762 GCF_001605985.2 Dendrobium catenatum | reverse complement strand
CATGGTCGCCGATAGTCTCTCTTGCTTCCGACGTCGTTGGATTAGTCTTCATCTCAAGTAATTTCTTCATCATCTCTTCCATAGCCGTGAACTTCCCATCCAACCTCTCATTATTGGCCGTGATTTCAAGGAATTTTTCCTCCAAATATGATTTTAATTGGCCAAATTCGCCTTCTAGGACTTCAATCTTCTTTCCGGCCATCTTTCTTTCTTCGAGTCACAAGAAATCTTCCTCCGAATGCCAAAAAACCTGCTGAAATTTCAGGATTTCAGCCGCCGATGGTCCCAAAAACGACGCTATGATACCAATTTGATAGGAAATACTTGAAATCAAGTCTTTCCTATTCACTTTTACAACAGCTCTCCAAGCAAACTGCTGTCCACAGCAGGAAAACAGCCAAAAACAGTAGGAAAACAGGGAAAAACTGTAGAAAAACGGAGAAAAGACTTGTATTTTACTAGTAGTTGCAAGGAAAGCAGCAAAGATACAATTGATCCTCAATTCGAGAGGAGGATCGATCTCTCCCAAATCTCTAGACGCCGCTAGAGCCCAAAGAAACACCTAAATCTACGAGATCTCAAATTTCAGCCAAATTCAAGATACTCACCCTAGGAAAAACAACTATTTAATGCATACAAATCAAAAGGAAGTCCCTAAACAGTCCCTACATTCAAATTCCCCTCTTAATCTCCCAAAAAAACCTTCCTATTAGGCTCCCGCACTACTAACGGCTCGCGCGGCCTCCGCCCAGGCGAGAAATT
>NW_021529492.1:0-306 GCF_001605985.2 Dendrobium catenatum | reverse complement strand
AAGCAAGAACTTGATTTAGACAACAAGACTTGAACTTTCAAGACCCCGTGGAATTGAAGTTTAGAATCAATAAATATAAGATCAAAATGAAAGTACTAAAATCAAAGTGATAATGTTGATCAACTATAAGCAAGCAAATACATATAATCTTTAATGAACATTGCAGGTCATTCATAAATGGTGGTAACTTGTATGCAACACTCACAATATTCTTGCTAATGGAAAGATTTGATAGTTGCAACAGGTATGAAGATATGCATGCTCATGGATAACATGCAAGTGATGAGCTCATAATTGATTACAAGT
>NW_021529491.1:0-272 GCF_001605985.2 Dendrobium catenatum | reverse complement strand
GTAAATCCTGAGGCTTATAAATCCTGAAAAGTGTTTGGTAATATAAATGTTAAATCCTCAGAAGATGTTTGTCAATATGTTTCAATATTTATGATAGTTAAGGATTTAAATTGTATGATTATCAAAATTATTAAATTTAACTTTCTTATTAATTATTTTTTACACTATTAATTATATATTTAGTGAAATATATTTTAAGTTGTATTAATTAAGCTAATTATATCATATTTAATTATTAATATATCATTAATTATTCAATTAAGTTAAATTAG
>NW_021529490.1:0-397 GCF_001605985.2 Dendrobium catenatum | reverse complement strand
AAGGATGTCCATATTTCTTTTAACGTTATTTGCTTTCAAAGCAGGAATCCTAGACATATGAAAAATTTGTGCTCTAATATAAGCATTCTTCCGACGAAAGAAACGGGCAAGGCGAAGCAAAATTTAAACTGGGGAAATAATGTAAGGCAAAAAATCTCATGGGCAGATCTAGTTTCTGAAGCATCAGACCATGAGAGAGATAATGGTTAAAAGCCTTTCGTATTTTTGTGTTGTGTTTTTGTTTTTATATTTTTCATTTTTATTTTGTGTTTTTGTTTTGTTTATTTCTTTGAAATTTTTGATTTCGTAAAAGTTTTTCTCTGATCAACACACACATTCACTTTTCTAAAAATGAAAAATTTATTTCCTATTTTTTCTTGAAATCTTTGGTAAGTTG
>NW_021529489.1:0-2736 GCF_001605985.2 Dendrobium catenatum | reverse complement strand
ATATTCAGAAACAGAAATAAAATCTGAGACAGAAAAGTCTGTACAAACCTGTACCAATCGTCCCTGGACGGCTTGCTCTTTGGACAAATTTTGTCCAGACGAACCCTACTTCGTCCTAAGATGAACCTCCCAGCCAGAAATTCTGTACAAATCTGTACCGATCGTCCCAGGACGATCCAACTTCGTCCTGGACAATCCTGGAAGGAAAACATGGACAACTAGCTCTCACAGCTAATAGTTAAGTAAAGAAGTGATCTAATTATTCCCCTATATTTTTTTGATCTATTGATTTTCCAATTAGGTCCTTGTCTAATTGAACAGTGGAGCTCATGGGAGTGTTCATGACCTTAGCATTGTCCATTTTATATTTTTAAGGATGTTGTTGATATATTTATACTGGCTAAGGAATGTTCCATCATCCATCTTCTTCACACTAAATCCCAAAAAGTAGACTGATTCTCTCATCATACTCATCTCAAATTCCTTACTAATTATTTTTGAAATTTCATCACATAAGTTATTATTTAAGAATTCAAATAAGATGTCATCGACATAAATTTGAACAATGAGTAAGTCTTCTCCTTCTTTCTTTAGGAAGAGGGTGGTGGCTACACTTTCCTTAACAAAATTTCGATCTAAAAGGAAGGTGATCAGCCTTTCATACTAGGCTCTAGTTGCTTGCTTCAATTTATATAAGGCCTTCTTCAATTTAAATACATGATTATGAAATTGTGAATTTTCAAACTCAAGGAGTTACTCAATATAAACATCCGCTTGAATTACCTCATTTAGGAAAGCAATCTTAGCATCCATTTGATATAGCTTAAAACCCTTAAAGCAAGCAAAAACTAACAGTACCCTAATGGCTTCTAATCTAGCTACAGGGTAAAGGTTTCCTCAAAATCTATTATTTTAATCTGGTTATACCCCTTAGTTACTAGTCTGGCCTTATTCCTCACTATTATTCCAAAGTCATTCATCTTATTTTTGAAAACTCACTTTATTCCAACCACACTTTGGTCCGTGGGTCTCTTGATTAACTCTCATATATCATTTCTAACAAATTGGTTTAACTCTTCTTGCATTGTTATGATCTATAATTCATCAGCTAAGGCTTCATTTATATTGGTGGGTTCTATCATAGAGATAAAGGTTGAATAACCAACCTCCTTTCTAAGTCCATGCCTAATTCTAACACCTTCAGACAAGTCTCCTAAAATAAGTTCTTTAGGATGACTAGAAGAATATTTCCAATCTCTAAGCAATTTTTCTTAATTATATACTATTTCTCCTATAGTAAGGTTTTTTACCCCTTGAATGACCTCCACTTCTTCTTCTTCAGGTTTAGGTTCAAAGGTCAGTAGCCATCCACTATTATAAATCCATATATTTTTCTCCTATGTTGGCTATACTAATAGGTCTAAATAGGTCTATGTGAAGGATTTCTAGTGGCCTGAAAGTGCTAATGTCTTTGATTGAATGAAATGAAGATCTTATTTATTCCCTTATTAGCAGACATCATATAGGCGGTCTTTAATAAAGTATAACTTAAGTATGCCTCTAACTAGATTTTTTTTGGATGATATTCCTAAGAGTTTTCATGCTCGTATGACATAGTCATATAGTTTTAGGCATAATGAATTTAAATATTCAATATAGTTCAAGTCTAATATATAAACATTGTTCATCCATTATCATTCTAACATAAGTTTTCTATATAAACTAATCATGTATTTATTAGAAAAAAAATTATATCAAATTCTTTGTCGCATAGTTGACTATTACTTAACAAGTTATACTTTAAACCATCAACTAACAAAATATTTTCAATCATAAAGTGTTTAGAATTTTCAATTGTACCAAAGCCCACCACTTTACTAGTGGAGTTGTCTCCTAATGTCACCTTGCCTCTTGACCTAATCTCCAATATGATAAACTGCTTCATGTCACCAGTCATATGCCTCGAGCAGCCACTATCTAAGTACCGCATGCTCTCACTAAGACTTTTGTGAGAGCACCCCTCATATTGATCTGATTGATTAAGATTATCATTATCCATAAGACATAAGTTTGTTACCTCCTCATCTGCTTCTTCTTCTAATGATTCTGAGGTAAAGTTGGCCCAAAAAGCTTTTTCTGCCTTTTGCTTGCCACTTTTATACTTTGGCTTCTCTTCGCCCTTCTTCTTATTTGGGTGAGTCTCCAAGTAGGGGCTATCAGCTAAGAAGTGGTCTGGTTTCTTGCATTCAAAGCAAATTATATCAGATGAAACTTTAGTAGATTTATGAGTTTTACCTTTGCTCCAGTTATTTTGATGGCACCTCTTTTTTCATTTTCAGAAGGCTCTTGAACTGGCTCATTATCAAAACTATTTTATCATCCTCATCCTCTAAAGAACTGTCACTTTCATAATCATTTACTATTAGCACTAAAGTTTTCTCCTTCTTCTTCTCTTCTACTTCACTTTACCTTTGACTTATTCCTTGCTCGTAAGCAATGAGTGACTCAAGCAAATTGTCAATGGAATAAATATTTAAGTCTTTAGATTCAGTGATTATAATTATCTTGACATCATAAGAACTTGATAAATAATGTTGAATCTAATTAACTATTTTAGAATTTGATAGTTCTGTACCTAGTGTATGCAAGAATATTACTATCTGGATGAATCTAGTGTATATTTCAGAAATTCTTGCTAGGTTTCATGTAAAAAAAATTATAGTCATGAAAAAGAAT
>NW_021529488.1:0-507 GCF_001605985.2 Dendrobium catenatum | reverse complement strand
TTGAAGTACAGAGGCTGATTCGTCCCACAAGTTAGGAAGATCATATTACAAAGAGTTTTTTCTGAATTGAAATTCAGTTACAAAGTTATGTAGAATTCCGGCGTCTCCCGAATATTCGGCAGAATTCAGGTGTATTCAGGTGGCGGAAAGAACTCCGGTGGTGGTCGAGGAGGAGCTGATTCTCCTGCTTCTTCTCTTCTTCTTCTCTTCTCTTTGCATGAGCCCCCTCTTATGAAGAATGAGGGCTCTATTTATAGTTTTTCTGGAGTGACATAGCTCGTAAATAGGCGCGAGATCAGGGGCAAATAGGGAGTGGTTGAATGGACGGTTGATATTGAATATTTTAATCGTGCACCGTTTGTTGGATATTTGAAGGCCTTTGTAATGTCAGAATTTGGCGATCTTGGGCTTGTTGAATTCGTCTCGTCGAGCTGCTCAATTAGATTATAAGCTCGTTAAAATCGGAGACCGTTTAGTAACTCAAATTGTGGTACGAGCTTTCCAACA
>NW_021529487.1:0-284 GCF_001605985.2 Dendrobium catenatum | reverse complement strand
CCTTAGCTCTCAACCAATAGGCCAAGGAGAGTTGTGTTATAGGTGTACTTTCTTTAGGCTTTTCTTGTACTAATTTGTATAGCCTTAGTATCTTCAGTTGTTAATAGCCTTTTACTCAGAAAATATGAGCTCAATAAAACATAACTCCAACCAAAGAACGAGAAGGAAAAAAAAAATCAGTACAAGACTGGGATCAACCATTACAAGAGCTTCGCGAAATATCAGATACTTACCTGCGGGCGTGCTCTTTTAGGTCTAGATCTCCTTAGCTCCTGTAAACTCGA
>NW_021529486.1:0-255 GCF_001605985.2 Dendrobium catenatum | reverse complement strand
TGGGTCGACTGCCTCCTCTGACTAAGTAGACCAGGGATCACGATGGTCTGGGATGACGAAACCATGGGATCTATCATCCATTCTCCCACCATCTGCTTTAAGTGCAAGATTGTGAAATTTCCATTTTAAATATCAAACTTTCAAATTCTCAACCATTTCCAAGCTTTTTAAATCCCAAACCTATGCTGCTACTATATGCTAGATAACGTGTATCTCTTCGTATCTGATCAACGACTAGCCTTAATCGAAAGTTCT
>NW_021529485.1:0-235 GCF_001605985.2 Dendrobium catenatum | reverse complement strand
AAAAAAAAAAAAAAAAAAAAAAACTACAACTCTATCTTGGCTTTGCACGCAAGAGATTACTGAATTTCGATCCCTACTTATTAGGGAAAGAAGGCTTGAGACGCTTAATTGCTTGAAGGGATTTGCAGAAGCCACGTTATCTTTGCCTAGTTGCAGGACGAACACAACTCCTTATGAGCTTAACTTTTAAAGGCCAAGTCATCCCTTCAGTAAATCTGTCATCAAAATTGATCAT
>NW_021529484.1:0-202 GCF_001605985.2 Dendrobium catenatum | reverse complement strand
ACTGATTATCCCAGACGATCCTACGATTATCCAAGACGATATGATTGTTCAATCAACCTTAATTACTTTTCTTAATTACTAGATTAATTTAGGCATGATTGTGATGTATCATCCAGGATGATGACCTAGATGATGTCCAAAAATAAAAGCTACCTAAATAGATCTGACAGGTGATTCTTTCAGATTTGATCCTATCATCCTG
>NW_021529483.1:0-211 GCF_001605985.2 Dendrobium catenatum | reverse complement strand
GTAACTCATGCTGAATTTTATTTGAAGTCAGTCTGGAATTTAATTTTTCTGAAATATTAGTACACACAATAATGTTTGGAATCATCAAAACTATACAAGTTGCAAAAAAATAAAACATGCAAATAACAACTATTTTAACAATCTATCCCTTTTTGATGATGGCAAAATAATTATTGTTTGTCTGATTTCAATTTAAATTAATCTCCTAAAC
>NW_021529482.1:0-202 GCF_001605985.2 Dendrobium catenatum | reverse complement strand
TTTCTTCTTGTTTTGCTCTATCTTTCAAAAAATATTTCATAATTTTCTTTTTATTATTATTATTATTATTTCTTTTGTAGAGTAATCAATTTTTTCAACTTTAATTTAACAATCTATAATATCATATGCTTATTCCTTCTACAATTCATCTTAAGATATTTAACAAATTTAAATATATTTATTATTTTATTAGGAATTTATA
>NW_021529481.1:0-258 GCF_001605985.2 Dendrobium catenatum | reverse complement strand
GATACAAAAAGTGACTCTTTTTAATATTGGTAATGAAAGGGTCCTTGGACCTAGTAGTTTCTTATCTGTGTTCTTCAAGAACACTTAGCATATCATTAGTCCTTCCTTTATTAAGGTTGCCAAATATTTCTTTCTCTCCTTTGAGCTTCCTACCCATGTGAAGCACTCAGATACTCCTTTAGTCCCCAAACATCTTCATAATATATGTTTGCAAGATGATCAGTCAATCTTATTTTGAATACTATGTAACAAGTTATT
>NW_021529480.1:0-572 GCF_001605985.2 Dendrobium catenatum | reverse complement strand
GAATATCCGCTACGTTTTTGCTGCCTTTTTGTAAAAGTGCAGCAAATTCTCAGTAAAAATGCATTCATAATTGTATATTTGTTGTCATTTTGTTGATTATTTGCAAAAGCGCAATAAAATGATAGTAAAAGCACATCAAATCCAGAAGGTTTTCAACGTCCAGTGTCCGCACAAAATAATCTCTTGTGAAAAGCGAGGTTAAAATGGAGGCACGCTATTTTTATAGGATGATGAGGTTGCGAGATCAACTATATGACACGAGATTTCGAGGGCTCTTAACGAAGGTGTAAGGTCTTACAATGGTTGTTAGGTGGAGGCTTAAGGTCAAGATAGACAAAATTCCCACTAGGTTCGAGCGACTTTGGAGTAGGTTGAGAATGAAACATACATGATATACTAAATATCTAAAGAATTATTTTGTATCTATTTTATTCCAAATCAGTGACCTGAAAAATAAAAAATTCATTCATTCCTTCTACTCTATAATAATAAAAAAAAATTAAACAAAATATCCTATAAATGCATTTAATACTTAAGTAGTTAAGTGTCATAAAGAATTTTAAGTGAAGTTA
>NW_021529479.1:0-259 GCF_001605985.2 Dendrobium catenatum | reverse complement strand
TCGAAGGAGGGAGGAGAGGCTTCGACATTGGAGTTGAGAGGAAGAGTCATGTGGGAGTAGAGAAGATTGGGAGAGCAGGGACGAGAGCTTAAGGACTTTGTTCGTGTGGAGTGCGAATGGAGGAAGTAGCCATTGAGTTGTGACCTACCTCCCTTTTTAACGACGCCAAGAGGAGAGAAATCGAGGCCATCATCGCAGGTTTTATACAGGGATTCTAGGAAATGATGCAAACGGCGCCATTTCAGCAGGATACATTGAG
>NW_021529478.1:0-239 GCF_001605985.2 Dendrobium catenatum | reverse complement strand
AGTGTCTCTCTTATAGCTCCCACAGCTAAGCGGAGAAGCCTTTACAATAGACTCCTTTTCACCAACCCCAATGTGGCAGAGAATTAACTCCTTTTTCTTCCTCCAAAAGCGGGCAGAGAACCAAGACCTTTACTAAAGTAGACCTCCCAAGAACCTTCCAAGGATGAAGGATGAAGAACGGAGACGATGACTTGGAAACTTTCTTGGAGCAACCTTTATGAACCCTCTCATAAACTCCC
>NW_021529477.1:0-949 GCF_001605985.2 Dendrobium catenatum | reverse complement strand
AGAATTGTTCGCTGCTTCGTACAGGTAGACTATCGTGTACTATTTGTTGATTTTTGTAGGCGGATCATAGTGCACTAACTAATCTCCTGCCTTTGATCCGTAGGTGCTTATTTTTATCATAAGCTTTTGTGATGGCTTGCAGATGGTACTTTACAGGAGAGACTCCCTATAATGGTTCATAGGTATTTGAATTTGCTACAAACCATCTGCTTCTGACTGTGAATGGACTGCTATATGAATGAGGACTCTCCTGCATTTCCTTTTGGAAAAAATGTTAGTTGCACGACATAATGAGCTTTTGCAGTAACTCGTAGGAGTTCGTCTTTGGCACAATTCTTTTGTATTTGCCTATGAGTGGTATGTTGAGTGTATGGGGGATCTCCTATAATGACTTGTAAATATCCACATTTGATGTACGTTCTCCACCCTTTCTTACAACGGATTGGTGTATTTTTGCTTGTGAGTATCACTATGTTCATTCGCTGATTAATGATGACCATAGGACATTACATCTTCTAGGATCTCCTTTGTATTTATTGCAGTCTTTTATGCATTTCTCCTTATAAATGACATGTAGTGTGTATAGTAGACTTATATAATTGATGTTTGCTTGCAATCAGCATCACATGTTTGCATTTATCATTCTGATATCCAATTCATTGCTTAGTGGCTTGTGGCATGTTTCTCTATGTGAAATACCCATTTGATCTTGATTGAGAACCCATGATTGTCAATTAGTGTTTGCATATCACAAATGATCATTTGCTATTTGATTGCATTTTCACTTGATTTTTGCTTGCATGTTGATCACACTTGGATGCTCTCCTACATGAGTCCCCTATTTCATTGATTGATGCTTATTTGAACAATACAAAGTTTGGTTCAACTCAAATGCTTCATTCAGATCCAAGTTTCTTTAAAATTCATATTCCTTGGTTTAAGCTCATGA
>NW_021529476.1:0-258 GCF_001605985.2 Dendrobium catenatum | reverse complement strand
GGTTCAAGCTAGAGAGATTGAAGAAATGAGGAAGGCTTACAAATCGCCGTGAGACCGCCGGTAACATTCAAAACCGCCGGTAAATCTAGACTAACCGCCGGAAAAAACCGCCGGTTTTCAGCATTTTTCCTGTAGTGCTTGCTCTCTCTTGTTCATTCTCTACCTTGCTTTTCTCTAGCTTGCTCTCACTTGCACTCTCTCTCTACCTCTCTCTCTCTTGCACTCCCTTTCTCTCTCTCTCTCTCTCTCTCTCTCTCT
>NW_021529475.1:0-513 GCF_001605985.2 Dendrobium catenatum | reverse complement strand
AGCAAGGACATTTGGGATAGACTATGCATTATATACGAATGTACTAGTGAATTCAAATAATCAAGGTTAAACATATGATTTCATGATTATGAACTTTTTTGCTAGAAACCTTGTAAGACTATCTCATATATATACATTAGGTTTACTCAGATAATGACATAATTACATGGTTTAGGTAGAGAAATTTCAAACTCTGAGAAGGTTAACAAAATTCTATGTTTTCTACCTGTTAATTTTGATGAAAATGTCCCTGCTATATGTGAATCCAAATACCTGAATTTTTATTCTATTGATAATCTACTTGGCTACTCATTACCTACGAGGAGAGTGAGACTCAAAGACTTTTTAATGTAGGTGACAGGAGAATAGAAAATATTATATATTTAATGGCTAAATTCATAGATAAAAAATTGCTTAAAGATGATGGGAGTGAGGAGATCACACCAATAATAAGCTAATTCAATATTTTTCTAAGGCACAAGCACAAGCATTAACTAAATTTGAGAAAAGGTA
>NW_021529474.1:0-1019 GCF_001605985.2 Dendrobium catenatum | reverse complement strand
GCCATTGTTTATGTTGCTTCTTTTCCCACTTTAAAGTCATGCCACCTTTGCCTCCTAGGGGAAAGTTACTCTAACCAGCCTTAGTTACTTCGCAATTTGACCTTATTATACTTAATTTGTATCCCTAAGGCCACACTATCTTTGTCTCTTAAGAAGGATTATCATTATCATCTTCAGTAAATTCATTAGTTTTTTTTGGTCATATCATATATTGTATTCATACCGCTTTGATCAGTAAAATCGAGTTTTTAATACTGACCAGTCTATCGCCTCAAGATCCTATCACAACTACCTTTATGAAAATGATTAGTTCAACAATTCTTAATCACTCTAACGTTGACCACCTTTGGATCAAGGAGGAGGACCATTTAGATAATCTTTAACAGCCTATTCAACTGTTCAACATTACCTTATCATTCATACCATTGATCGTTCTATCTTCATCTCAATAAGGGAAATAATTTTTTTCATCTTTGGACTTCGTTTGGTATTATTTTTTTTTTATTTCTTAAATTAACTTTTTACTAAAAAAATTTAACTAAATAATCTATAAATAAATCTACTTATATAATTTTTTTTGGGAAATTACTTATATAATTTACATAAAATAATTTCTTCTAATGATTAGACACGTGATACACGTGCATACCTTATGCTAGTTGCTTGGCTGGGAATACTCTCTTGTATGTCTTAACAGATTGGCTCCCACCATAATTTTCTCCACCAAATGGAACCCTCCACGTGGAAAGATGGGCAGTCTCACAATTTAATTTTTAATAAATTTAAAATCAAAATTAAGGTTTTTTTTTTTAATTTTTTTTTAAAACAAAACACATAGATTAATAAAAGCAAATACGGTTACATCAGAAAATGACCAGAGAAAAGCGAGAGTGAAATACAATCACAAATGGCTAAGTATAATGACCAAGGCTTCCAGCATCCCTGTAACCTCGCACGGACCGTCCATACGGTGAAAATAGCGATCGAAACCGAAGGTTGCCACTAGCTCGGCCACAGGG
>NW_021529473.1:0-489 GCF_001605985.2 Dendrobium catenatum | reverse complement strand
TTGGTCAAAAGTCGTACTGAGGGCCTCGGGACGATCAATATTTGCCTGATCGTACTGTTCGATACGTATCGTACTGTACGATTTGACTGTTTTTCCCGAAACGACTCGTCAGAATATTAATTGGATATCGTACTGTACGATCCTGGATCGTACTGTACGATTTACGGAAAATCCTATAAATACCCTTGCCTAGGCTGTTCAACTCACTCAACCCTCTCCTCACTCAGCCTTCCATTCATTTTTGTGCCCTCCTGCAATGTCTAAGCGAGGTCGGATGACTGCCGGAAGCTCGTCCTCATCTAGTCGTCAACCCGATCGCTTCCTGAATAGTGAGAATGAGGAAGCCTACTACCGATACAAGGCTTGCAAAATTTCTCCCTAAAAAATGCTTAATCAGGCCTCTCTAAATTTTGAGGTAATGGGCCTCTTTGCCTCCACTACCTTTCAGTTCTTACTCACCCTAGCATTTCCATACAATTCTGAACTCCT
>NW_021529472.1:0-348 GCF_001605985.2 Dendrobium catenatum | reverse complement strand
GAATTGATGAACTTATGAAAATAAGGAGGCATTTGAATTACTTAAAAAAAATTTTATTTTTCAAAAAAAAAAATTATACTAAAAAATAAAACCAAAGAATACTACAAAAACATACGTATGAAAACTACGAAAACATACATACGAAAATCAAACAATCAAAGCAACATACGAAAATCAAACAATTTCTCCCCCTTTTTGACAACATCAAAAAAGTGAAGAAGAAAGGAATGCTAGAAATGTAAGTAGAAGTATGAAATTAATTTAATATTTTAATCTTGAAAGTGATTAAGATAAGGTATGCAAATAAAATCAAAAATATTAGAAAAACATAAAATTTCATATAATTTA
>NW_021529471.1:0-558 GCF_001605985.2 Dendrobium catenatum | reverse complement strand
GTCAATCGTATTATCACAATCTTTATTAAAAAGTTTAACAAAATATCTCATCCACCTTTGTTAAATATTATCTTCTAAGAAAAATACTTTTTGATCTTCACTTAATACACTTCACTTGAACTAAATCCTTACTACTCCTATTGCTAAAAATAGACAAATAATTTACTATTTTATTTTATTATTCCTTAGGTGAAGGAGAAAGTTTGGGGGAAGAAATCGAATTAGTGGAAAACTTGATTCAACAAGAAAAAAGCAAATTTGAGGTAGAAGATGCAAGTTATATAAGTGAAAGTTTTTATCAATTTCAAGAAATTTTATATGCAAAGTAATTAGAGATATTGATGCGGACATCCAACCGTCCATGCCTATCCGAGGAGGAGCTGAAGATCGACGGTCGTCATCGTCCCATGTTATTATTTTTTTTGAAGAAATGCAGAATTGCATTAATTATAAAAGAAAAGACAACCTAATACAATCTAGGAAAAAAACTAATGGTTCCTTTTTCAACAAGAAAAAGGGACCTTATTGGACATAAATTTGTTAATTTAAACTTATTAT
>NW_021529470.1:0-302 GCF_001605985.2 Dendrobium catenatum | reverse complement strand
TTTTCCTCGAGTTTCATTGCATGCTGATTGTAAAATTATTGTTGTATTTGTTTATTTATTTTTACTGCACTCTGTGTCATAATTTGACTGACGATTAGATTACCCATAGGTTACGAGCGATCTGGGTTGTTAACAAGATTTCTTGCAGGTGGTCACACTAGTGCAGGGCAGAAAAAGGGGGCTAATTAAAAAAAAAGTTTATATAAATGCTACAGGTACTCCAGTTGCTTAGCCCCCAAAATAAAAAGAGTGTGGTCAAGTGTGACTTAATGATTTAAGTTCAATTGCATATATATATAACT
>NW_021529469.1:0-1032 GCF_001605985.2 Dendrobium catenatum | reverse complement strand
CCATTTTTATAAATGGGTCAAAAATTGCTACACAAACACAACTTGCTGTGTTATGGGATTGACTCGACTCTACCCGATTTTTCAAACATGTTACTAGGTTGTTGCAAGCGGGTTATTGCGGGATCACGTGGAGTGTGGATGGGACAACTGCATTGTGGAGTGTGGGATTGCACGGAGCGGGTGATTGTGCGGGTGCATGGAGCAAGAGACGATGCGGGTGCGTGGAGCGGGCACTGCACTGATGCGGGAAGCAGGAGAATGTGCAGGTACGCAGAGTGGGCTACTGTGCGGGTGCTCAGAGCGAGCAACTATGCGGGTGCGTGGAGCGATTAACTGTGTGGGTCTGCCATGGGCCGCTTGGGATGCGTGCTATGGGGCTACTAAAGAGGGTTATCTTTTCAATTTTGGGTTATTTGGTTAACCCAAACCGGACCTAATTTTTCAAAAAGGTCAAAAATAAAACTCAAACCCGATCTATTTGTTAAACGGGTCGACCCGAACCCAAAGTTTCCCGATCGTGTTTGGAACAGGTAATGTGCTATATACAACTCTCATGTCATTGGATTTTTAGTACAATCATGTAATGTGCTATATACGATCTATATTTGTTATATTGAGCCAACACCGTCCGCAGAAGGACATCATTAGTAATTAATGACAAACGCTAGTAAAATCATTTTAAATTGACCATGATCCGTGGTTTTTCCCTTTCTCGCATTTTCTATATAAAAATATGGTGTCTCTTATGATTGTTGCACATATCTCTCTTATTCGTGTGTGGTAAATCTCCGTAAAAAATAAAATGTCAAACTCTCTATTTCTCCATTATCGTGAATATTCCAGCACGCAAACAACTCCCAAACACTATTTAATTATTATTATAACTAATTAATTTTCATATGCTTAGGTATCATAACTTTCTTAGTTAAAAATATTTTAAAGCATAATAATTTTTAGTTAAATGTTAATAAGTGATAATCAAATATCCTTATACAAGTATCATTGTTATTCAGCACTAACCAGTTAGTATTT
>NW_021529468.1:0-302 GCF_001605985.2 Dendrobium catenatum | reverse complement strand
ACCGAGGTATACTCGTATATCGAGCAGTACCGAGCATATAATGAATAACGACCTTATACCGAGCTAAGAAGGAGTTCATACTGAGTAATGATCTGTACTACTACAACCAAAGTTAGATTAATATCAATCCGGACATTAAAACAAGCTTATACCGAGGTTGAATGATCGGCAGTACGACGTATTAATATTTATTAGCTCGGTACAACTGTGCACCGAGTTTATACCGACCTATTATAATCAATACCGACCGTATACCGATCTATATTAATGAATACCGACCTAATACCGAGCTAAGAAGAACT
>NW_021529467.1:0-345 GCF_001605985.2 Dendrobium catenatum | reverse complement strand
TAGTTGACTACGGTCCTTTCGACCACCAGACCAAACAAACATATCAATATTGATTCTTCCAATTTTCACAATGTAATACATTATATATGATGTATATTTGTTACATCAAGCCAAGACCTTCCCTCTAATGAAGGGCCTCATTTGAAATCAATTACAAATACTAGTGGATTCATTCAAACTGGGTGAGGCTCCTGGCTTTTCTCCTTTTTAAGATTTCAACGTAAAAATTTTGGTATCTCTTAAAAATGCTGCACCCTCTACTTAATCTGATTATGTGTTGGATATTCATACAAAGCTAATACGTCAATATAAAAATAATATGATATCCTTAATCTCTTTGATAAT
>NW_021529466.1:0-282 GCF_001605985.2 Dendrobium catenatum | reverse complement strand
GTTTTTAAAAATGGGTCATGTTCGGGTTGACCCAAATAGTGTCGGGTCAATTCCGGGTTCGACCCAAACCCGACCAGTTGACCCGAATTGACACCCCTAATTATTATCTCCTTTTACATAGGGCAAAAACTCCCGATTATTTTTTAAAAACTTCGTGTGGATGCCTAGGATCAAAAACAGGATGGTTAGAGGGGGAGGTTTGTATCCATGGGTGGCTTTGTGGCAAAGGTAAAGACAGAAAACTTCAATATAATTTTTTGCCAATATGAGTAACATTCACAA
>NW_021529465.1:0-417 GCF_001605985.2 Dendrobium catenatum | reverse complement strand
CCTGGAGAAAAAACTGATGTTACAATCTCCCCAACTTAAAAAAAGTATCGTCCTCGACATTGCCAATCCAAAACTCAGTCAAAACAGATACGAATACGACTGCCTCATGTCCGACTCCTTCTCCCCAGTTGCTTCCCGTGCTGTTCGGTGCTTCCACTGCACTTTAACCATCGGAATCTCTTTACTTCTCAACTTGCGCACGTCGTAAGCTAGAATCAACTCAGGTTCTTCTTTATAACTCAGATTCTCCTGAATCTCAATCTCGTCAGCAGACACTTTCTTTCCAGAGTCAGATATCCACTTTCTCAAAGTAGATACGTGGAACACATTATGCACATCAGACATCTAATCAGTTAGCAATAGTCTATAAGCAGATTTCCCAATCCTCTCAAGGATTTCAAAAGGTCCAACATATCT
>NW_021529464.1:0-235 GCF_001605985.2 Dendrobium catenatum | reverse complement strand
TGTTCTAAAATTATGAGTTGTAAGCTTTTTATTATTAAAGGTTGTGTCTTATTTTTTATTTTATGTTTCTCATTTGAGTCGTATGTGTTGACCTTCTAATATAAAAGTTGTGTTGTGTCATTATAAAGGTGTTTTAACCTTTTTATTTCAAGTTGTAAGATATTTTGTTAATTTTGAAAGGAAGACGCTTGTTTGTTTGCAATCCTAGATTTTTCCAATTTTTTGATAGCATCAA
>NW_021529463.1:0-250 GCF_001605985.2 Dendrobium catenatum | reverse complement strand
ATGATGTCTATAAATATAAATTTTGAGGTTTTCATGTCAATCAGTGATGTATTCTAGCTCATAGAAATTTTCTAAGTTCGCTAGACGGTCCTTAATTATTGTCCTTGGGGTGTCACTACATTATATGGGTTTGAAATAAAGATTTAACTAACCCTCATGGTAATAATGCATAGGAAACACACAAAAGTAGTAAACAAACCATGTCATTAGATTTAGGAGAGCCTAAACTAAGTGGTGGTGCAACCTACAC
>NW_021529462.1:0-278 GCF_001605985.2 Dendrobium catenatum | reverse complement strand
TAAGACTCCAACAACACAGCCTTTGGAGACTATATTCTCTGCCCCGACTACCAAATAAAAAGCTCAAATCCTTTTTATGATCGGGCCCTTTCATATTGTTCCTCGTGGGGAGTTGCAGTGAAAGGACTCGTGGCGAAAACAAAATTATATTTTTAAGATTTTAAATTTGAATCATATATTTTATTTAAAATGTTTAGTAAATTAACCAATTAAAATTTAAATAATTTTTTGTTTGGATATCATAAAGTTTTTTTTATGTGGAGTTGGGATTATTTTTT
>NW_021529461.1:0-1731 GCF_001605985.2 Dendrobium catenatum | reverse complement strand
ATACAAAGAGTTAGAGAACTCTATTAAGTCTTACATAACAACCACAACAAATATGAATTGCATTTCTGAAAATCAATGTAGACATAGAATCACTGAAAAGAAATGTAAGTGGATATTACTTGCCTTCCATACAGAAGAAGAATGCTTGGCATAAGTTAATATCATAAAAAAGAAATGCCTGCTCGTCTTTTTGGGGGGTATTTTTGACCCTTTTCTTTCCAAACATAGGTTCTGAACCAATAAGCAACAACAAAAAAAAAACCTTTAGTAATCGGTACGTAAATAAACTCAGTTTAAGAAAAAAGAGTTTTGCAAAAGCCGTGATACCAAATAAATGACGTAAAATAAAAGCAATAATTAAAAAATACCAAATTCATAATCGTAATTGCTGATGGAGCAAGCAATATCCCAAAAACAACAAATTAGAAAAAAATACCCCCCACCCCACAAAGGAATATATTCAAATCCGGCTCCGCTTTGAACCGTTAAAGAATCGACTGAACCGACGCTTCGATCGTGTAACCGGCGAACCAGCCGAATCTGAAAAAACCAGACTGGTCGAAGATGATGATTTGGCACCGTTGATCGCAAATCTAACGGCAAAAACAAAACCTGACACCGGCCAGGTAGGGGGCTCGACGAATCCACGTCGAGGATCCGGTGACGGAACCAAGAACTCCTTCTTGGGGGAGGGATCACCACCTGAAATCCTTCAGGATACAGAAACCCAAAACAAGAGTAAAACTACTCAAATATTATTCATCTCAAATCTATCTATTACATGACATTGGCTACCTATTTATAGCCCAAAAGAAGGAACATACTAGGCTACACAAAACAAATGAAAGCACTAAATCTATGT
Organism: Dendrobium catenatum; assembly: GCF_001605985.2. Classification (NCBI taxonomy): domain Eukaryota; kingdom Viridiplantae; phylum Streptophyta; class Magnoliopsida; order Asparagales; family Orchidaceae; genus Dendrobium; species Dendrobium catenatum. The sequence continues at coordinate 869 of NW_021529461.1, read as the reverse complement.
AGCCAGATAAGCTACCAAATGGATGGAATTATCCTGAAGTTAACACAACTAATGGCTCAGCTCCGGCATCAAAACCTCTCTGAACCGTATAACCCTACCTTAAGCTTGTATTTAATTTGGAATTTAATTCATTCTCTCGTTTCTTTCCTTCCTTCCGGTCGTTCATTCTCTCATTCTATTTCTTAATTCCTTCCGATCATGAGAGGAGCTCTCGTCCCGTTCAGTCCCACTTTCTCCAGTAGGCTTTGCTACATCGCTCTTCATTCTTCCTTCAAGAGCTCTCGACGGTTTGCCGCTCACCATCTGTCATCTATCGATCGATTGCTCATCGAGGTATGTCGTTTTAAAGCCTCTTAAATAATAAAAGTATAAGTACTATATATACCAAATAAATAGTTAAATAAATTAATTACTTGAGTAATTAAATTAATTTATTCTAAGAAACTTTAGGGTTTAGATATTATGCTCAACACGGTAGGTAGGTAGGTAGGTAGATAGGTCGACATCAATATTAATAAAAATATATAAGAGAATGCAAATTCAGATGCATTCAATCTAAGCATAGTTTAAAAGAAAACAAAACAGTCGTCATTAATACCCCATTTAGTTATGAATTGCCCACAAAAATTTGATACTAATTAAATAGTTCAAATTTTACACAATTGAAAAAAAGAAAGCAAGATGCCATTATATTTTTAAGAAGGGTTATTTGGGCAATGTTCATGAGATGGGAATTAAGGGCACGCCAAAGAGGATGGAAACCAAATTCTCGCTCTTGAAGAAGGTGATGGCTGATGCCATAATGCTTAATATATATTTATCGTCGCTTCATCGTTCCACAATGCTTTTGAGCTGAATATAAAATTAAA
>NW_021529460.1:0-201 GCF_001605985.2 Dendrobium catenatum | reverse complement strand
GTCCTTGTATGTGTTTGAATCCAAGTCTGAGTTCCAATGTACAAGTTCAAGTGTTTGTTCAAAGTTTTCTGGGATCTTTTGAGGTACAATTTCTTGTTCAAATGATTTGAATTGGGCTTCAGCTTGATTTATTTCATTTGAATTTGGTCTTTAGAAATCATTTGAATTTTGGTTCTGATTTAGGTCCACAAGTCCTTTGTT
>NW_021529459.1:0-414 GCF_001605985.2 Dendrobium catenatum | reverse complement strand
TGGCCCGGGACGACGGAATCATGGGATCTTGATCGGGCCCATCATCCATTCCCTCACCATCCGCTTTAAGTGCTAGATGGTGGAATTTCAAGTTTTAAATATCAAACCCTCCAAATTTCCCAAATTCACTTGGACTGAGGCGCGCCTAAGAGGCGCAATTGCGCAATTCTGGATGAGGCGTACGCCTCAAATATATGCTCATTACTGCTCAATATATGGTCGGTATCGCTCAGTACATGCTCGGTATGGCTAGGTATTTGCTCGGTACTGCTAGGTACATGTTCGGTACCGCTCAGTATATGCTCGGTACAGCTAGGTATTTGCTCGGTACTACTACGTTCTGGGGTATTTGCTCGGTATCGCTTAGTATGAACTTCAAAAATAAATAGAACTTCAAATTTTCTCTTACAATAA
>NW_021529458.1:0-1104 GCF_001605985.2 Dendrobium catenatum | reverse complement strand
CTGCACAAAATTCTTTAACAATTTTTTTTCTAAAAAAAAAAATTAAAATTTAGGTTAATTCAGATAGACATCTTCCAAATAGTGGTAAGAGACATTTATTAGAACTATTTATATGAAAACCCTAATAAAGAAAAAAATCACAAGGCCTTTCATAGTTGCAATAATACACTATATAATTGTATATACAAGAATATGCTCTTCTCCACAATTGATGAAAACAGGATCACATAATTAAAAATAATTGTTTAATTTCCTTTGTAGGGATAATGGAAATCAAGCATCTTACTGTTTTTTAGTACAAAAAATTTTTGAAAAAAAAAAAATATATAAGAAAGTTACTTTAAAAAGCAATAAAAAAGTTGTCCCAAACAAATCCTTATTAAATGATTAGAATAATGCATTAGTGACCTAATAGTTTATTGCAAAAATTGTACATACCATAATAGAATTAGGAGATTTCTATAGATTTTGTGGAGTTTTTAGACTGAGAAAGGACATGACTTTCAGTGGATGACTGACAAAATCTGGACATTTTGCTTCTATGAGATGGATTGATAGATAAAAATGAAAGCTGTTATGAGATTGCATGATGTGTATCCAAAGTGGTTGTCTTTAACTTGAAGCCTGTTTAAAGTTTGAATGCTAAGTTGAGCTTCAATAATCTTAAAAGATTATGTACTGATGATCATTAAAAAAATACCTGCAGGAAAACCCTCTTTTGTAGTATGTTCAATACTCTTAATAGGAGCTTATAAAGAATTCAGCATTTCTTCAAATGAAAATTGATGTTGACTTTGCTTCTCTGAATCATTTTTATTACTTTGAAGTTCTGATACTGAATCTTTTAGCACATCTAACTCACTGGTCTCCTTGCAAGCAGGCCTAATCTTAGTCTTCCATCTGATCCGAATTGCTTCTGCCTGGTCTGCAAACAAAATCTTCGCCGTCGACATCGCCGAGCTACAAATGTCCCTGTAAGTATCGTAATCAGCGGCACGAGTGTTGCCACCTTCCAATAGCTTTGCAAGAGGATGCAAAACCGATACCGGGCCATCGTCTTTCTCCAGCATGTCCTTCAATACCAAGAAATCATTCACCAGCTCC
>NW_021529457.1:0-324 GCF_001605985.2 Dendrobium catenatum | reverse complement strand
ACAAACCACCTAAGCACGCCTTTATTGGCCGTGGTAGAAGGGAACCCGGTGCAACACCTACGACGAGGTAGGCGAGTGACACCTCGATCCATGTGTCAACCACAACAACTCCGCAAAGGTACGTACTCTTCTAAACTCAAAACCTTGCTTCAATGTTCGTGGCAAACCGGAGAACCGCCCCATGCACGCCTTTATTGCGCGTGGTGGGATGGGACCCTGGTGCGGCACATACGGCGAAGCGGGGTCGCTTATTAAGTACCCTGGGCGGGGGAAATCAAAATTGCTTATCAAAAATGCTTTTTTATAAAACCCCATGCACGCCTT
>NW_021529456.1:0-251 GCF_001605985.2 Dendrobium catenatum | reverse complement strand
GGGAGGAGGAAGAACGATGGAACAAAAACAATTTAAAAAAGAGATAAAAATGAAAGAGAGAAAATAACAAAAATCGCGAGCCTCGGACTTTTCCAAAGACTGACGGGTACTACGTTGCCCTCCTCCCAGGGACTTCACGCCACGAGCCCGGACCCATCCTGCTGCTGGTGGAAACTTCGACTCCCTCCCATAGGGATTTCACTAACGTTCTCTTCAAAGAACACAAGTGCAAACAAAATTTTATTAATAAT
>NW_021529455.1:0-275 GCF_001605985.2 Dendrobium catenatum | reverse complement strand
TTAAAGTAACATTATTAAATTATAATTATAATTAAGTTCTCACGATAATAAATTCAATGAAATTTATAAAATATTAGGGCACCCTAATAAATTTAGAAAAAAAAAGGTCAAAATACAATAGTTGAATTAGAATTGTTTGTGCACACACAACTAGGGTTAAAAAACAAAGAAATAGAAATAGAGGGAGAGAAAAGAATACTTGGGTGAGAAGCTCTAATATTTTTGTAAAACGATCTTTAGTGGAGAAAATTACGTAAATTCAGCCCAGATTATTA
>NW_021529454.1:0-334 GCF_001605985.2 Dendrobium catenatum | reverse complement strand
AATTGAATGTACCACCTGTCTAACAACTCATAATTAGATCTAGTTTTTATTAAAAATCTTAAACCCTTAAGATTAACCCTACCTTTAAAAGTCAAATTTTGACCCCTTAATTAGCATATCCGGATAGCTGTAACAATTTATTAATTCTCTTAAATCCCAAAATTCTCCCAATAGATTAATAAAATTTTCAACCAACCCATTAAAAATCAGCAAGACCCTTTCTAATATTAATTCATGTCTCTTAATTAAAACAAACTTAAAGTAACTCAATCAACCTCGATTACTACTGGTAACCCAAGCCTACGAGGCTATTAGCTTAGCCCCAATGAAGGTG
>NW_021529453.1:0-1060 GCF_001605985.2 Dendrobium catenatum | reverse complement strand
GCTGGCTGAACACTCTGTTCATTAAAGACTGGAAGGTAGCATGGGCGTTAGAAAGCCCGAAAGGCATCACCAAGAACTCGTAATGCCATTCATGCGTCCTGAAAGCCGTCTTTTGAATATCATCCTCCCTCATTCTGATTTGATGGTAGCCAGACTTCAGGTCCATTTTAGAAAACACTACTGCTCCGTGCAACTCATCTAGCAACTCGTCAATCACTGGAATAGGGAACTTATCTGGTATTGTCTCCTTGTTCAAAGCCCTGTAATCCACGCAAAACCTCCAGCTCACATCCTTCTTCTTGACTAGTAGGACGGGTCTAGATAAAGGACTCACGCTGGGTCTGACTATTCCTGCCTCCAACATCTCCCTGATCAGTTTCTCTATTTCATATTTTTGAATCTGAGGGTATTGATACAGTCGAACACTAATGGGTGACGCCCCGTCCTTCAGAAGGATGGCATGCTCCTGCTCTCTGGGGGGTGGTAAGCCCTGAGGTGGCTGGAATACCTCCCTAGACTATTGTATGAGTGGTTGCACCACTAGTGGAATGTCTCCCTCATCCTCCACACTCACCCTTTCCAAGCACTGCAACTCCACCAGATATCCACCTCCCACCTCCTGTATGGATCTGATCATGGACTTAAGAGATACCCCAGCCTTGGTCAGGCCAGCATCGCACTGAATCTCCTCCTTCCTCCCATCACCAGTTCCATCCTCAGCGTCCCCCAATTGATCTTGGTCTCCCCCAATGCTTGCATCCACTTCATCCCTAGGATGACGTCAGTACTCCCCAATTCTAAGGGAAGGAATTCCTCCCTCGCCTGGATCCCCTGAATGTTTAGCACAACCCCTCTACACACTCCTCTACCCATTTCCACCCTTCCCGTACCCATCATCACCCCATAACCTCTTGTATCCACCAACTCCATCCCCAGCAGCTCAACAATCTGGTTGGAAATTAAATTGTGGGTCAACCCACACTATCAATCAGCACGACCACCTCACGGTCAGCTATCTCTTCTTTCACTTTCATAGTGTGACTCGGAGTGAATCCCACTA
>NW_021529452.1:0-469 GCF_001605985.2 Dendrobium catenatum | reverse complement strand
CCACTTTCTTTGTGGTATTGTCTCCAAGTGTAAACTTGCCTCCACTCCTGGCTTCCAGCGTTATAAATTGAGCAGTATCTCTTGTCATATGCTTTGAACATCCGCTGTCCAGGTACCATATGCTCTCACAAGGTCTTGTATGAGAGCAATCCTGCAAAAATATCAAATTTTAGACCTACAAGTTTGGGTTCACCTTTTAGCAATTTATAATCAGATGCATATATGATATGTTTAGGTTTATGCATCTTAGGTTTCCACACCAAATTCATTTTCATCTTCAAAGTACAGGTGTGAGCTATATGTTCCAAAAATCCAAAATTATTACATTTAACATTAGGAAAAGTATTCCTATGTTTTCTTCCATTTGATTGTCTTCTAAGGGATTCCATGTATTTAGGATAATATTTAGGATTTATAAAATCTTCAAGTCTGGGGGGTATCTTATTATCCTCAAGAGCTCTTATTGTCA
>NW_021529451.1:0-276 GCF_001605985.2 Dendrobium catenatum | reverse complement strand
TTCATGGGTTAATATGTTTATTGAAGCCCCTTGGTCTATGAGGACCCTGTTCAAATCAAAACCATTGACTTCAGCAGTGACATACAAGGGACGATTGTGCTCAGTAGTCCCTAAAAGAAGGTCACGACTAAAAAAAGTGATGCATGGTGTATTGTACAGATGCCATGCCTCATCAGTGGGGTCAAAAGTGAAGAAGGCTTGATAGGTATCTGGTTCAAGCAAGGCTTTTATCAGTGTCTCTCTCAAGTCAGGTGACAACATCAAAGCTTCATAGAC
>NW_021529450.1:0-300 GCF_001605985.2 Dendrobium catenatum | reverse complement strand
TTTATTTTCTATAGATTAATGTTTTTTACATTTTTTCATCCTATTGATTTGATTTTTTTTATATGATCTTTCATATAATTACTTGTAAAGACAAGATATATTTGATATTTTTAATAAAAAGTAATAATTTGATATAACTTGATCTTTTATATAAAACATTTTTAACTTTTATTCATGTACATTTATTACATGTGCAATTAAACAAGTATATATAAAGAGGAAGAGAAACAAGTTGTGTTAATATGCAAAAAAAAGAAAAAAAGAAGAAGAAATTATTGCTATGCTTCTTCTAAATTATGT
>NW_021529449.1:0-286 GCF_001605985.2 Dendrobium catenatum | reverse complement strand
GCTCTAGGTGGGTGAGAGAATGTAGGGATACGAATGATTTAGTTTTTAAGGTTAGAGACCTCAGAATGGGCTCAAATTTGGAGGGCTGCCTCCAGAGACATGTCCCATCAGTATACAACCGACAAACTCTGAATCGGAGGTCATTTGATTGATTTTTAAGTGTTTGAAAATTTGCTGAAAAAGGCTTTTAGGACTTGGCCTTTTAGCATGTGATTTTGGATTCAAATTTTGGATTTGGATTGGGTTTTTGATTTGATTGATTAAATGTCTGGATTGATTTATGATC
>NW_021529448.1:0-1294 GCF_001605985.2 Dendrobium catenatum | reverse complement strand
TCTGAAATCTCAAAAGGACCTACATATCTTGGACTCATCTTTCCCACTTTGTCAAATCTTTTCACTCCCTTCATTGGACTGACTTTAAAAAACACGAACTCTCCCACATCAAACTCAACTAGTTGGTGCTTAGCATCATAGTATTTCTTTTGTCTGTCCTGCACTGCCCTCAATCTATCTTGGATCAACCTGATCTTCACTGTAGCATCATCAATTATATAAGCACCAATTATCTTCATTTCTCCTGTCTCAGCCCAGTTTAAAGGTGTCCTACACCTTCTCCCATACAAGGCCTCATAAGGAGCTATACCAATACTTGCTTGGAAGTTGTTGTTGTAGGCAAATTCAATCAAAGGTACATATGTCTTCCACTTATCACCAAAATTCAGAACACATAATCTGAGCAAATCTTTTAAGGTTTGAATAATTCTTTCTAACTACCCATCTGTCTGAGGGTGGAAAGCTGTACTAAAGGTAAGTCTGGTACCCAAAGCTTCCTGAACTTTCTTCCAAAATATGGAAGTGAATCTTCCATACCGATCTGATACAATAGTCTTAGGTACCCCATGTAATCTGACAATCTGATCAACATATAAACTTGCCAATTTTCAACTGGATCAGACTGTTTGATAGGTATAAAGTGTGCAGACTTAGTTAACCTATCAATGATTATCCATAAAGCATTACATCCTCTTCTGGATCTGGGTAAACCAACCACAAAATTCAGTTGAAAAAATGGCAAGCCTGTATGTTGATCAGATTGTCAGATTGCATGGGGTACCTAAGACTATAGTGTTAGATCGGGATGTGAGATTCACTTCCAAATTTTGGAAGAAGGTTCATGAAGCTTTGGGTACCAGACTTACCTTTAGTACAGCTTTTCACCCTTAGACAGATGAGCAGTCAGAAAGAACCATCCAGACCTTAGAAGATTTGCTCAGGTTATATGTTCTGGATTTTGGTGGTAAGTGGGAGGTATATGTACCTTTGATTGAATTTGCCTACAACAATAACTTCCAAACAAGTATTGGTACGGCTCCTTATAAGGCTTTGTATGGGAGAAGGTGTAGAACACCTTTAAGCTGAGCTGAGACAGGAGAAAGGAAGATAATTGGTGCTGATCTGGTTGATGATGCTACAGAAAAGATCAGGTTGATCAGAGATAGATTGAGGGCAGTGCAGGACAGACAGAAGAAATATTATGATGCCAAGCACCGATCAGTTGAGTTTGATGTTGGAGAGTTTATGTTACTTAAAGTCAGTCCGATGAAGAGAGTGAAGAGGTTTGGCAAAG
>NW_021529447.1:0-1501 GCF_001605985.2 Dendrobium catenatum | reverse complement strand
TTTTTAATTTGCGTAAGCAGGAAAAAAGAAATGTAACAAAACCGAAACATTTTTCTTAAGTAATTTTTTTAGAAACTCTGTTTCATCAATAACAATTTCTCTACAAATTTATGCAAAAGGATTGTAACAACCAAATGAGACCTAAGGCTTTGCGAAGAGCAAAGACGTACCGAAATGATGATAACTTACCATAGTAGATCAAAGGGAAAGAGAGCCAATCAATTAGATAATAAAAATAAATAATTTTTCATATCGTGGTGATTAATTTTTAGATTTCCATTTAAAAGCTTCAGGTTAAATAAATTTCGTTATGTTTTGTTTATATTAATATTTTATTCATTAATAATTTATTATTATATTAATATATAATTATTATAATTTTAATATTTTAATATTTTAATGAATTAATCATGTTAAATTCTGAGCAGAATTTAATATTTTTCTTACGAAACAAATTTTAGAATTTAATACCTCCAACAATTACTAAATCCGAATTTAATCATAATTGAATCCAAACAGCCCCGAGGAAGTTGACAAATGGACATACTGGTTGTCCTTTAGAAATGTTAGGGCAGAATTGGGTGGCCTAATTGCTCTTTTCACGGCATGCTACATATATAGCAGCAACTTCTAGAGCTTCAGTGTTTCGATCTTTTTCTAAATCCGAATTTAATCATATTTGAATCCAAACAGCCATGAGGAAGTTGACAAATAGACATGCTGGTTGTCCTGTAGAAAAGTTAGGGCAGAGTTAGGTGGCCTAATTGCTCTTTTTCACGGCATGCTACATATATAGCAGCAACTTCTAGAGCTTCAGTGTTTCGATCTTCTTCTCGAGCTAGGATAGAGCAGAGACAGCGGCCGAGATGGCGTTGGAGGAAGACCCGGAGCAGCATGAACACGCCTCGAAAAAGAAGAAATCCGATGAAGAGTACGAGAAGAGGTATTGCTCTTCATCTTCTTACTATATGTTTTCCCTTGCAGTGCAAAATGGGAATTTCTTTGAGGATGATTAGGGCAGTTTTGCGTTATTTTTTGTCTAGTATGTTGCTATGAACGTTTTTGAAATATCGAAGCGGAGAGGGAACCTTGACAGTGGTATCGTTATGATAATAGAGGAGCAAGCATTGGGATTCAAGAAAAGAGTTCCAAATCTACAATTTCATACCGTTTTCTTTAAGGGCTGAAGTTGGCTGGAGATTGAAGTTTTATAATGCTGCTAATTTTTATTGGCTCTGATCACATTAAACGCCCATAATGAGTTTTGATAGCTGCATTAGCCTCATGAGCATCAGAGCTATGAAGGCTTGAAAAGGAAATCATCATTTCAAAGTATGATCAGAAGTGATATTGCCGTACTCTAATCTATGTTGATGTGAAGAAATATTGTACTGACATATCTTTTGGTTGGTTACTGGAGAACTATAATGCTTTCTTAGGGCATCTCCAACCGAACGGCAAACATGTTTGCCGTTCTCGCTTTGCTCCAACCGATCGCCAT
>NW_021529446.1:0-347 GCF_001605985.2 Dendrobium catenatum | reverse complement strand
TAGTTTTTTTTTTTTTTTGATATGGACTCCGTCATCCAAATCAATGGCTCCGATTTTGCTCTATTTAAACCAGACAATTTAAAAAAAATCAGCATGAGTTCTTCGGTTCACTGATTCGACTGTCAGTTCGAGTGGTTCTGGGTGATTTCATGCAATCCCAATTTATCAGGATATCGAACCGGCTAGCCGACCGATTCACTGTTCACTAGTTGACCCGTTAGGTTCAATCCTTCTTTAAAAACCATGATAAATTTTAATATTAGTGTCCATTCATCTTTACAAAATTTTATTGTAATGTACATGCATTTCTACTCAAAATTATAAAATTTACTTGACAAAAAAAAAAA
>NW_021529445.1:0-253 GCF_001605985.2 Dendrobium catenatum | reverse complement strand
CTTCCCCTCAAAGGAAGTGCCCTCTTATCCATTTGGGAAGTCTACTACGAAGAATCCAAGAAGCCTAAAGGGGATGAACCTGAGGGAGAACAAGATTAAAGAGTTGAAGACGGAAAATATCCCATTCAAAATCACTTACGTCACTACTAGGTTTAGAATCTGGGTTGTTGTTAGTGGTGCCCGACCACTTTACTTTTTGCAAGACCCTAGTTTGTAATAAGTAAGGCAACTTTGCCTATGGACATTTATTAAT
>NW_021529444.1:0-1217 GCF_001605985.2 Dendrobium catenatum | reverse complement strand
CATATTTGTCTTTATCACATCTCTATGTTTCCTATGGTGATGACGAAGCTTGTATCTGATTCAAGCATAGAAATTTTCTACTTAATACTTCACCTAAATCTACATTGTAATTATTGCTTTGGTGCTTGATAATGTGTAGTATTCAGATCTTCTTGTTCTCTAGAGATGACTTCAACTAATGTTAATTTCTTCTTGATTCACTTTTGGTTTTGTATATGTTGAAGAAGTTCAAGGCTAGGCGACGAACTTCATCCTGCAAAATAGATTAGTAAAAGGCAATAGAAAATCAAGACAGATGAGATCCATTGCAGTGTAAAACTCTCATTCTTCATTAAACTCTTAATGCTACAGTGCTGGTATTCATATAAGGAAGATGACAGAGTTCGTTGAGCAGCAACGGTTGAGATCAAACTAGATCCAGACTATGAACGGGCGAGATTAGCTTAGCACTGTAAAAGCTGCAAAGGCTGCGGTAGCCGTTTGCGTTAGTGGAGAGGCACGGTGATGTATCAAACGCACTTATCATTTATCACTTCCCCGCAAGTTAACAGTTCTCCTGTAATGTTAACTTGGTACTGAGAGATTGAAATCGAGTAGCTGGAAGAGGCTTAGTGAAGATATCCGCAGTTTGATCCATCGAAGAAACATGATGCACAATGATATTCTTGAGACGAATACAATCACGGATGTAATGGAAATCCACCTCTATATGTTTCGTGCGGGCATGAAACACAGGGTTATTGGCTAATGCTATAGCCGAAACGTTATCACAGAACAGAGGTGTAGGGGCAGTGACTGGAACCTAAAATTTCATGAGCAGACGACGAAGCCAGATGATATCACTGGCTGCAGTAGCTAAGGCTCTGTATTCGGCTTCAGTGGAGGATCTAGCCACCGTAGTATGCTTTTTGACACACCATGAAACAAGATTATTTCCGAGGTAGGCACAGTACCCTGTTACAGATTTCCTAGTTGAAGAATCTGAGGCCCAATCGGAATCTGAGTACGCCTGAAGCTCAAGTGAGCTCGTTGTGAGTGGTAGACCGAGCCCGATAGTGCCTTGAAGGTAACGAAGCACCCGTTTAAGCAGCTGAAAGTGAAGCAAGTATGGTTTGTGCATATGTTGACACAAAAAGTTAACAGCAAATGACATATCGGGTCGTGTAATGGTAATGTATTTCAGTGAACCAACCAACTGACGATACAGTTCGGGCTTC
>NW_021529443.1:0-404 GCF_001605985.2 Dendrobium catenatum | reverse complement strand
AATTTTTATTGATTCATATATTGATTTTAGCATCTAAAAAATAATACTTTATTTTAATTAAATCTTCATAATGTTATTATATACAATCTATTATAATTTGATTAATGTCTAAAAATATGAATTTATGCTTAATATGATTTTTTATTGTCTACCGTTAATATATTTTGACACTTTATGAATTAAGCTCAATTATGCATTATTTACTGTAATGCATTATAAATGAATATGAGTACATGATTGAGTAATAATTGATCGCTATTATTGTTATAGTATTATGAGAATAATCTTTGCGGGGGAAAAATAAATAAAGACGGGTTATTCACCAACGTTGGCTAGAGATTGATTGACTTGTATATAATGGTGGGTCAATGGGTTTTTCTTTTAATATTATGGTTTGGTGCTGT
>NW_021529442.1:0-816 GCF_001605985.2 Dendrobium catenatum | reverse complement strand
GGCTGCTAGGCGAAACGAGAATTTTTTTAATTATTTTTTTAAATTTACCGACTGTGTAATTCCGCCGGAATTATTTTCTTCCTGAAAAAGCTGGCTGAATTTATTTTTATTTGCAGGTTTTACCGGCAGAATTTTTTACGCCGAAAAATCGCTAGTAAATTCGAAATCCGTCGTAAAATGATCAATTTCTATCAAAAAATTTCGTCGGTAATAGATGATTTTCTAATGGTGGGAGATCATGAATTCCGTTATGTGGCGAAGAAGTTCAGAAGGATTATTATTGGGTGAAATCCGAGAATAATTGGAAGCCGGTTGGAAGTCTAGCGTTAGTCGGAGACTGAGTGGAAATCCAGTATTAGTCGGCGACCGAGTGTAAGTCCAGTGTCAGTCGGTGGCCGAGTAAAAGTTCGATGTCAATTGGTGTCCAAGAAGAAATACAGCGTCCATTGGTATATAGCCGGGCGGAAGACCGGCAACAATCGCTGGCCAAGCTAAAGTCTGGAGGTGGATGAGGAGTTTGGTGGCAAGAGATCTCCCTTCCTTCTCTTCTTTCTTGGCCCCCCTTCCATGAGGAATGAGGGATATATTTGTAGTTTTTTTAGAGTGGCATGGCCAATAAATAAAGAGAAAATCAAATGTATATTGGGAGTGGTTTGAATAGATGACCGATATCGATTCCTTTGATCATAGACCATTTATCAAGTATTTGAGTGCTTTAGTAATATCAAAATTTGGCAATTTTGGGCTCGTTGGATTCATCTCGTCGAACCGCTCGATTCTACTATAAGCATGTCACGTTTGGAAATTGTTTCGTAA
>NW_021529441.1:0-715 GCF_001605985.2 Dendrobium catenatum | reverse complement strand
TTAACTTAGTTTAACTGTTTCACATGTAAATTTTGGTAGGAATCTCTCGTTTTTGTCCCATTTGATTTGTCTAAAGTTTAACCGAGATTCACAGATGAATTTTGTATTCATGACAACTATGAAAGTGATTTTTTATTATTAAAACAATCAATGAAAAAATATTATGAATAAAAAAATAATTTTTCATATATTTTTTACCCTTATAAAGGGCACATATTGGAGTGCCACATGAATTAATTTGATGTGCATTACAACATAAATGTATGTTTTGAACGTATACTCATGTTATTAAAAATATGCATGGTTGAATATTTATTAGTTTTAAAATTAATTGTGAACTGTCCCATGAGTTTTCATTTATTGTACAGTTGGTATAGAGATATCCCATTTTTGCTCAACTTTCTTTTACTTTTCACACGGCTTACCTTATAGAACGTTTGTCATCAGTTTTTATCTCTCAACTACTTGGGCTTCGTTTGGGAGAGCTTTCCTTTTGCTTTCTAAAATAATTTGTTTGTACAAAAATTTTTTGAATTTGAATTTTTTATACTAAAAAGTCGTTTTAGAAAGCAATATGAAAGTTGTCTCAAACAAAACCTTAGTCTTTGGTTTATGAACACCCTCATGAATTGTCCAGTTTTTAACTAAACATATTTTTACTTGCATTAACAGCTAGGCTATGTTGTTTATCGGCGTGTTCTTCGCTATTATTCCG
>NW_021529440.1:0-288 GCF_001605985.2 Dendrobium catenatum | reverse complement strand
TGAAAATGACAGATTTCTTCACAAATTTCTTCAGTTCATCTCGTACTAAATCCAGTTCGTACAGACTAACTGCACTAAAAAAAATTCAGCTTTTTAAGGGTTTTACAATCTACCCACCTTAAGAAAAATGTCTTCCTCGACATTTCACTTAAGGGATCGAATGCAAAATCGATTCAAAGAAAATCCGTCCAATCAAAACTCAAATCAAAATCAATTCGAATCAAAATCAAAATCAAAACTCGGCAAAAATCGTACAGATCACACAATTCATGCAATCACATGTCACTA
>NW_021529439.1:0-612 GCF_001605985.2 Dendrobium catenatum | reverse complement strand
GGGTTTTGCAATTTTCATTTTTGTTTTTCATATTTAAATGAAGGGCTTAGTCCCTCTGGGGGTTTTATGTGCATCTCTTTGTCAGTTTTATTAGATAACAGTGCAAGAGTAAAGAGAGACAAGAAGAGAGTGAGAGAAGAGAGATCTATACAATTTCTCCTAATTTTCAATGTGAATTGCTTAGTATAGTGTGGCTATATGATTTTTTTTTCTTCTGATTTCATGTTTTTCCTTATTAAATATTGGTATTCATATTTTTTCCACTGCATTTTCAATTTCTTCTCTTATTTCGCTACGTGGTTTTACTTCTCCAACATAAAATTAATTTGCGACATAATTGTTGGTTATTTATTATGTCTAGCTTATATGGCTAATTATAATGATATATATGGTGAAATAAGGATTTTCCTACTCACATAATTAATTAGGAATTATTTTGAAGGGTTTGGAATTAATCCAATCTTAAGCTTAATCAAGGAAGAAACTTACAAATAAATATAACTAACACCGTTTTTTCTATTAATTTGAGAAGCCCTAAAATAAATTTCTAATGAAAAATAAAAATAAAATTACACATAATATCATTATTTTTATTGATCAAAATCTCATTTC
>NW_021529438.1:0-235 GCF_001605985.2 Dendrobium catenatum | reverse complement strand
CTCCTGAACTTTCCTCCACAATCTAGAGGTAAATCTCTCATCTCTATCTGACACTATCGACCTTGGTACACCATGAAGTCTAACAATCTCATTAACATAAACACTTGCCAACTTCTCAACAGCATCAGATTGCTTGATAGGTAAGAAGTGTGCTGACTTGGTTTACCTATCAATGATCACCCATAAAGCATCATGACTAGTTCTGGACCTAGGCAATCCAACCACAAAATCCATG
>NW_021529437.1:0-350 GCF_001605985.2 Dendrobium catenatum | reverse complement strand
CCACATCAACTTATTTTGACAACAAGCTAATAGATGAATCATAAAAATCTTTTATCCTATTTTCGGTTATGGAATATTGATTATTAAATTACAAGATAACCAATGTACAATAGAAAAGTAAACATTTAACTAAATTAGCCATGCTCAATGTTGTTTTGACTATAATATTATTGAAATAAGAGTCCATATCGTCCTGACATTAATTTTTGAAAATTTTAGCCATGTTTTTTAAATGCAGATTTGAGATTATTTTTTTTTGTAAATATTTCATGATGTTTTTAAAATTGTAAAAAAATATTATTTCAATTTCTTGTTTTATCTTCTGAACAATTATAAATAATTTATTTTAA
>NW_021529436.1:0-1144 GCF_001605985.2 Dendrobium catenatum | reverse complement strand
TGGCCTACCAAGGTCGGAGGGGTTCACAGTCATTATGGTGGTGGTTGACAGGCTTAGTAAGTATGCACATTTTGTTCTCCTAAGACACCCATACACCGCAGTGTCAGTTGCTGCAGCTTTTATCAGGGAGGTGGTGAGACTACATGGGGTGCCTGAATCGATTGTGTCTGATCGAGACAAAGTGTTCCTCAGCCAGTTCTGGAGGGAGCTGTTCAGGATGCAGGGCACAGTTCTAAAGAGAAGTACAGCCTATCACCCACAGACAGACGGACAAACGGAGGTGGTAAATCGAAGCTTGGAGACCTATTTGAGGTGCTTTGTCTCCGAAACCCCACGATTGTGGGCAAAGTGGCTGCCATGGGCTGAGTATTGGTACAATACCCATTCCATTCCGCTTCCCAGATGACCCCATTCAAGGTACTATATGGGAGGGACCCTCCGCACCTAGTGCACTATGGAAGAGAAAGCACACCAGTATCGTCTGTGGAGCAGTACCTAGAGGAACGAGACAAGATACTGGAAGAACTAAAGAGACATCTGCTGCGGGCACAACAAATCATGAAAAAACAGGCGGACTCACACAGGAGAGACATGCAGTTTGAAGTGGGGGAGAAGGTGTTCCTAAAACTACGACCCTACAGGCAGAGGACAGTGGCTAGAAGGCAGAACGAGAAATTGGCACCGAGGTACTTTGGCCCTTATGAAGTGTTGGATAAGATTGGAGCAGTGGCATACAGATTGAAGTTACCCCCCTCAGCCACTATACATCCAGTGTTCCATGTGTCTCAGCTGAGGAGAGCCATTGGGGAGCATGCAGTGAGTGCAGAACTACCAGCTACTATGACGGAGGATTTAGAAGTGGTTTTAGAACCACTAGAGCTTGCAGGAGTCCGACCAGATAAAATGGGCAACAAAGAAGTGCTGATCAAATGGAGAGGCCTCCCTGATTTCGACGCTACATGGGAGCCTTTTAAAAGAGTGAAGGAGCAATTTCCTTCTTTTCACCTTGAGGACAAGGTGAGTTTTTGGGAGGGGAGTAATGTTACGCGTGAACCGGCCCAGGAGGGGCCGGCTGGACCCGGTTCAGCCCGGGTCTACACCAGGCGGGGGCGGAAACGCCCAGAGGAGGGGGCGGACAAGGTGG
>NW_021529435.1:0-319 GCF_001605985.2 Dendrobium catenatum | reverse complement strand
AAATCTAATCCAAGTAAACCTCGAGTAGTCATCGACAATCACAAAACTATAAACTTTGCCCCTAAGCTGGCAGTGCTAATGGATCCAAATAAATCCTTGTGAAGAACTTCTAAAGGTCTAGAGGTGGTAATGCCCTTAATGGAGTGAAAAGAGGATGGAACATGCTTCCCTAGTTGGCAGGCCTCACAAAGGTGGTCTTTAGAAAATTTAAGCTTGGGACACCTCTAACTAGGTCTTTCTGTGTCACTCTCCTAAGGGTTTTCATATTGGCATGACATAATATCATGTGCAATAACCTTAAATCATTAGCAGTTGTTTT
>NW_021529434.1:0-248 GCF_001605985.2 Dendrobium catenatum | reverse complement strand
CTAGACTTGGTGTTTTCCTATAGACGAGTCTAGGGGTGTATATAAACGTGTAGTAGAGCTAAACTTGTTTAGTTCTACGATAACACTTTGTTAGGGAATGAATCGAAAACACAAGGCAAGTGCTAGTTAGGCTATATAAGACAAAAGTCAAGCTCCCTTTAAATTCCAATTTAGGCTTAAGAAATTTGATAATGGCTAGTTTCAATATTTCCATATCAATATTTATTTTTTTCAATTATTTTATATGT
>NW_021529433.1:0-267 GCF_001605985.2 Dendrobium catenatum | reverse complement strand
ATATAATGTGATTTTTATTCTTGTTGTATAAATTAAAAGAGTAGAAATTATATTGCACAGATAGAGATAAGTGCTTATCAAATTGAACTAAGGTTTCGTTTGGGACGGCTTTCTTACTGCTTCTTAAAGAAGCTTTTTAGTATAAAAATTATTTTTTTTATACTAGAAAGCTGCTTTAAGAAATAGTAAGAAAGACATCTCGAACGAAGCCTAATTATTCATATGCTTTTGTAGCTATTATGATTGTTTGGTTTTAAATAGAGTAGA
>NW_021529432.1:0-299 GCF_001605985.2 Dendrobium catenatum | reverse complement strand
AACAAGTGGTTTAGAGGTGAAATGTTAAAGCCTAAAATTGGCTGAAGAACTTTAATTGTGTTGCATGTGTTCAACTACAATAAAATGTTATAGAAGACACATAGCACTGATTTTTGAAATTGATTTGAAAGACTTTTAAAGAGGTTTGAAAGATAAAAACTCCGGCAGCATCTCCCTTTATTTTGAAACTCAATGTGTTGAACTCGCATTCAACATAAAGGTTTACAAATTTTGGGGGAAGATTCTTAGAAGTCGACCCGAGTCTTTCATCCCGTCAAATTGTTTAGGAATGAAATGTC
>NW_021529431.1:0-298 GCF_001605985.2 Dendrobium catenatum | reverse complement strand
AATAACATTGAATGTGCTGCTTCATTTTGCTTAAAACAGTGATTGATGATTCATGGTTGTGGCACCGAAGACTTTGTCATGCAAGTAAGAAAACCCTTAGGAAAGTGACCCAAAAAGACCTAATTAGAGGTGTCCCCAAACTCAAGTTTTACAAAGACCACCTTTGTGATGTCTGTCAACTAGGAAAGAAAGTCCACTCCACCTTTCACCCCATTAAGGACATTAGCACCTTTAGACCTTTAGAAGTCCTTCATATGGATTTGTTTGGATCCATTAGCACTGCCAGCTTGGGAGGGAA
>NW_021529430.1:0-223 GCF_001605985.2 Dendrobium catenatum | reverse complement strand
ACTCGTCCATTCTTTCTTGATTTACAGTCTTACTGACCTTTTCACTTTCTTTTCTTGGCAGCAGTGCCATGGCTTCCTTCGTACCTTCCGTTACCTTTGCTTTCGGTTCGGACGCGCGGGTGACTCTCCCTGAGTCCCTGCTCGCTAGTCCGCCAGTGGGAGGAATCACTTTTGGTTCCTTCACTGACTCGGCCTTCGTCACTCTTGGCGGGCCGACCCCGGC
>NW_021529429.1:0-622 GCF_001605985.2 Dendrobium catenatum | reverse complement strand
CCTGTAGGAGAACTCTAGATGGGGTGATTTTTACAGAGACAAACCTAGCAAATGATTCTTCATTGGCTCTAGAAATGAATTTTTTAGATGTATTTCTTGGAGGACCCTTAGTCAAAGACTTTTGTCGCTTGCTAGAACTTGCCATTTGAAAGATCTCAAGAGAAGAAAGGTTTGAATGAGATGTGTGAAAGTGACTGTTCAGTAAAAAATGTCGTTAATTTAAAGAAGAACGACTGTTCGTACCAGACAAAATTTTCGTTCGTCCCAAACGAATTTGATTCATCTCGTATGAAAATATTTTGTATGGATGAACAAATGAGTTTAAAAAATAACGGCTTTTCGTAAACACACAATTTTCGAAGCGTCTTTTCGTACAGACTTTTGACCAAGATGAACCAAAGGTTCGTACAGACTAAGTTCATAATAAAAACTATCTTATCCATTCAACTGCTGTATTCAATCATCCCGTTGTTTGAAAAATATTTCATCCTAGACGATCGTGATGATCGTACAGATAAACTACATTAAAAACTACTCTTAAGATGGTTCGAAATCACGTAGTTTGTCATTTTACACACATCGTCTCGTACGAAAAATTTTCATCCCGGACGATGATGACCAC
>NW_021529428.1:0-299 GCF_001605985.2 Dendrobium catenatum | reverse complement strand
AATGAGAACTCTTAAGTTATTTGGTCCTCTTGGACCAGTTATTATGGAGTTCTAAATGATGGGGATTTAGGTTGTAAGAATATATTTGATTTATCTCATGCTTTTTGTTTTAAATTTTGGATTAATTTTCATGCTAAAGTCTCTCTTTGGTCCAACTTCATATATGATACGTATTGAGTATGTAAGTATCCTTCAATGAGTATGGAACACTTTGCAATATTAAGTTTTGTGTTGAATTTCATGTTAGGTGGGGGCTTGATAATGCAAACATTTTCTTCTAGCAAGATAAGTGGCCTATA
>NW_021529427.1:0-401 GCF_001605985.2 Dendrobium catenatum | reverse complement strand
GAAATAAAAGAGGATGTGTTTGTAAAACAACCCCCAGATTTTGAGAGTTCCCAATATCCAAATCATATTTTTAAATTAAAAAAGGCTTTATATGGGTTAAAATAGGCACCAAGAGCTTGGTATGAGAGGCTTAGCATATTTTTACTAGAAAGGGAGTTTGTTAAGGGGAACGTAGACACAACCCTTTTTCTTAGGAAAGTTGGAGATGATTTTCTCATTGTTCAGATTTATGTTGATGATATACTTTTTGAAACTTCTAATAAAAAACTTTGTGATGAGTTCTCTAAAACAATGAGTAGAGAGTTTGAGATGAGTTTGATGGGATAGTTGTCCTACATTTTGGGTTTTAGCATAAAACAATTGAATGATGGAACCTTTCTAAATCAAACAAAATATATTAA
>NW_021529426.1:0-216 GCF_001605985.2 Dendrobium catenatum | reverse complement strand
GGAAACCTGTCACGAACACTGCAACTGCTTTCTGGAAAAATATTTGTAAAACGGCTGAAATTGTAAGGGAGAAATTCACTTTCTCCATTGCTAATAATAGTCCAATTTCTATTTTATGGGATCATTGGTGTTTAGGGGAAACAATCCTTGACAAATTTCATAATTTTCCCACTAACATTGCAAAGAATGTTTGAATAGTTGCTATTTGAATGAGTT
>NW_021529425.1:0-257 GCF_001605985.2 Dendrobium catenatum | reverse complement strand
GTACTCAATCGTAATGGGTTGGTGGAATAGATTTTTGTAAGGGCTACTCAACCTAGTTGTGGGGCCTAAAGGAGAGTCACTAAAAGGTTTAGTGTAATACTTGGAGTAGAGGCCTCCAAGGAGTGGACATAGGTAAGATTTGATCAAACTACTATAAAATATGGTGTGTTATTATTTTACATTTCTATATTTTATATTTCATAGTTCTTTATTTTTGTGAGTGGTTGGAAACTCTTATTTTGTTATTATTATAAAAT
>NW_021529424.1:0-725 GCF_001605985.2 Dendrobium catenatum | reverse complement strand
CTAGATAGGGGCGACACTTTTGATGAGAATTAATTGGTTGAACAATAGGGAAGGGGTCGGGTAAGAGAGAATATTTTAGCCAAATCTGAAATTAGTTTCAGATCTTAAGTGGATTTGGTGGGATTTAATTTTAATTTTGAATAAAATAAAGCAACCGGGGTGGAGGGGCAATAAGGGGCCTGTGGGTGGAGTGGGGGCAGGAAGAAGAGGAAAACACAAATAAAATAAAAATAAACTAACCACGAGCCGTGGACCCTTCCAACGACCGGTGGGTATTGCTCACCTTGAGCTCTCTCTCCCTTCTCTCTAGTGCTCACACAAGAAGAAGAAACACAGGAAAATTTTCATTAATCAATCCTCATCCCAAATTACAAGAGAGCTCGTGATGTAAAACAAACATACGAAGATGAATTACTTTAAGGAATTTGCACACTTTATATTCCAAGAACAAATAATTATATCTTAATGGTAAATTTAAATGACGCAATAAAACACAGAGCGGTAAGACAAGCTTAGGCCAAACCACATGTATAGAAGTTAAGATAAAAAAATAGCCAATTTAATCTATGTTGCATGCATGAGTGGTTTCAACAATAAATCCCTACACTAACAATAAGACTAGTCACTACAAGGAGATCCCTCACTCAACTTATCTAGTTAAGAGGGTTTAGCGGAGAGAGTGGCAAGAATCTTCATGAATCATTTATAAACCAAAATTGAAAAGT
>NW_021529423.1:0-277 GCF_001605985.2 Dendrobium catenatum | reverse complement strand
TCTTCAGGAAAGACATCAGAAAAAGTCTCCAACAGTTGTTTTACTTTTTCAGGGATTGGTTCTTCTTGATCTACACTTATTTCCCGGGCTACGAGCGCGTAAAGAGGGGCTCCCGACTCCCGTTCCATACCTAAGTCCTTAGCAGTTATCAAGTTCAAGTCCGTGTTGAGTTTCAGAGAGTTGGGTTTAACTCCTTCCTTAGTAGACTTAGGTTGAGTGGGTAACAGCTTAATCTTCTTACCCTCGTGTTCAAACACACAGGTGTTTGATCGTCCAT
>NW_021529422.1:0-314 GCF_001605985.2 Dendrobium catenatum | reverse complement strand
ATTATCATATCTTGCATCATTTTCAAATATATGCTAATCTCAAAGAAGTGATAAATATGATCCAGATCTAAACAAGATCCACAAATTGTTCATGATATCCCTTCTTATTCTCAGATTTCCAACAATAAGAAAGACTAGCATGCACTCAAGATCTTCATTTTAATTAAGAATGAAAGAAGAGAAAAATGAAAATAAGAAAAGAATGAACAACATTTTAAACGTTTTAGTTGCTGCTATTAGATTTCTTCCAAACTCATAAATTTAATTGATAAATTTTTGTACTCAATCTCTTATGGATGAAAAGAAACTTCAAC
>NW_021529421.1:0-440 GCF_001605985.2 Dendrobium catenatum | reverse complement strand
TAAATAAAAAATAGAATAACCACTTTTGGGAAATAGAAATTGAAAGTCAAAAACATGATTTTCCTTCCTTTGTCTATTTTAGAGAAGTCAAACACAACTTACCAAAGATTTCAAGAAAAACTGGAAGTAAATTTCTCATTTTTAGAAAAGTGAGTGTGTGTTGATAAAAAAAAAAATTTCACGAAAACAAAAAAAATCAAAGAATAAACAAATAAAAAACATAATATTAAAAAAATAAAATAAAAACAAAAACACAACACAAAAATACGAAAGGCTTTTAACCATTATCTTTCTCCTGGTCTGATGCATCAGAAACCAGGTCTTCCCATGAGATTTTTTGCCTTCCATTATTTCCACAGTTTAAATTTTGATTCTCTTTGCCCTTTTCTTTCATAGGAAGTATTTTTAAATTAGGGCACTGATTTTTCATATGTCCAGGT
>NW_021529420.1:0-289 GCF_001605985.2 Dendrobium catenatum | reverse complement strand
TTTGCAAGTGATAAGAAGATGGTGGAAAGTACAAAACAATCATGCTTGAGGAAGGGAAAGGGATGATTGTAGTGAACATCCTGACATATTCATGAAGAAAATATAAAGACTACACAATGAATGCAATCGATCTATAAGCAAAGGTTAATTGGAGAGTACAATAATATGGTTGCAATCAAAACATGAGATTTCATTGAGATATCAATATGTCGTCACATTAATTATGATGAACATGATATTAAACAAGTTTGCTACACAACTTTTGAACCATCTTCGCATGGCAGTGGAA
>NW_021529419.1:0-384 GCF_001605985.2 Dendrobium catenatum | reverse complement strand
ACCTCTACCTTTCTTAACCTAAGTCAAATCTAATACATATACTTTCCTAACTCAGTCATCGGAAGGCCGCTAATTTATGTGACCAAACCATCTAAGGCAACTCTCTCTAATCTTATCTTCCACTATAGTTACTCCAACCTTTTCAAGTATATGCTTATTTCGTATCATGTCTCTAAGAGTAAAGCCGCGCATCCACTTGAGCATCCTCATCTTTGCAACACTTAACTTAATATTATGCTTCTCTTTTTATGGCCAACATTTTGCATCATAAAGTATTGCAGGTCTCACTACCATCTTACAGAATTATCCCTTAAGTTTGAGAGGGATTTTTCTATCACACAACAAGCCCGATGCATTCCTCCACTTCAACCATCCAACTTGAAT
>NW_021529418.1:0-240 GCF_001605985.2 Dendrobium catenatum | reverse complement strand
TAAGCGCTTGGTTGCAAAATAAAATTATCATTTGTTGGAGCATTCATGATGATAAAGGGAGGAAGAGCTTATCATCATATCATTAAACAAAAATATTGTAATTATAGATATATGAATTGTGAATATAAATTTCATAATGGAAGTAGGAGGGGCCTTGAGGTATTAAACTTTTTATCAAAAGACTAATGGTGTTTTACTCATTTATTTTCATTATGGGAGGGCAGATGCCAACGACCAAGA
>NW_021529417.1:0-276 GCF_001605985.2 Dendrobium catenatum | reverse complement strand
CTGTTATTGAAGAATCATCCCAATTTATCATTGGGACTTTGAATGTTTTTAATAAAAACAATTGGCTGGTTGCTGCAGTCTATGGAAGCACCAATGCTCTAGAAAGGAAGGTGGTTTGGGAGTGCTTGGAGAAGCATTGTTCAAATGATTTGCCTATTGTAGTGGGTGGAGATTTTAATTGTGTTTTGTCTCATGAAGATAAGAGAGGGGGCAAGAAATTTGTTTTATCTCAAGGTGGTAAAGATATGAAGAATTTTATGATGAACAATGATCTAC
>NW_021529416.1:0-525 GCF_001605985.2 Dendrobium catenatum | reverse complement strand
CGAACCACTGTGGGCACAAGTATAGATATCACCTACAACAACGGTGATCAAGATCTTCAAATATGCCGGGTACAAAGACAACCTGATGTACGAAAAAGTACTCCCTGACATAATCGGAAAGGAAGTATTTGAACAAATTAGAACCAAACTTCCTGGTGTTTCAAAGTCTCTTCTTAGCTCTATATTTAAGAAGAAAATAGCTCTTGTACCCACAAATACCAGAAATAACAAGTCTGCTACATTGAAGATCCTAAAAGGAGTTCTCCCCAAATCAGCATTCATTGACTCCAAAGTCCAGAAAGACCTTCCCCGATGAATGAGAAAGGGGGAGTCAATATCAAGTCCAATACACCAAAGATCTTCGAAGGAGTTCTTTCCAGATCAGCGGTCATTGACCCCAAAGTCCAAAAGAAAGACCTTCTCTGATGAATGAGAAAGGGGGAGTCAACATCAAAACGCATCGCCACCGGATCTGCAACACTAATACAAGCAGACAGAAGGCGTCTACGATATACAATTCATCGC
>NW_021529415.1:0-412 GCF_001605985.2 Dendrobium catenatum | reverse complement strand
TAGAGAAGATTAGCATGGCCCCTATGCAAGGATGACATGCATAAATCGAGAAATGGTCCAAAATTTTTAAAGCATAATGAAGAGTAAGTAAGGGATCACTCGATATACCCGATGAGCTCTGCTATGGTTTCTCCCTCCGCAACGATTTGGGTTTTTCGCTTGTGATCGCACCTTCTGCTACCTCCTCCTCAGTCAGGGAAGTGATTCTTGTGCCTTCCTTGCTCCTTTTATGTATTTTTACGTCTATTCTTTTTTATGGCTGGTTCGAATTTGCTCGATGCCGGTTTTCTTGTGGATAATTTTTTCTTCTAAGTCTTTTAGAGATGCTGTCTCGGTTAACCTGTGAGACCTCGTTCCCTTACTATTCCTCTCTAAATTGGATTTTCCTCCCAGGATCGGCCGGGACGATATT
>NW_021529414.1:0-994 GCF_001605985.2 Dendrobium catenatum | reverse complement strand
CTCAAACATAACAACCACAGACAAGTTTAAACCCCAACTAAAAATGGTAAAAGAAAATAAGATAACTTCCTGATAACAAGAAAAACATTCAGAAAGATTCGAATTACCACCCAGGATATGAATCAACTTGATGAAGAGATCAACATTGATTAATAAACCCCAGTAATTATGCCACAGCAGAAGAGAAGCCTTAACCTGATTTACCACCACAGTAATAATCAAAATAGCCCAATAAAACACCAACTATTTCTAAAGCAAGAAGGACTTAATAAACCACTTAATACCACAACCAAAGCTGTAACAACTGCTCCTCCAGCAATCAGAGACCAAAACAAACAAATCATAAGCTGCAACCCCAGCAACCCATAATGGATTCCCAGCACAATAAAAACCACATCGACATAACAAAGCATCCACCTCAAAAGCAAAAAACAGAACACCATCAACCAATTCTAATATAGGGTAAATCAGTTTTCTCCAACTTAATCAAACCTCTTAATAGAAGAGGCAAATTAGCGTTCCCAAACTCCACATTAGCTTCCAGTTGACAGCCAAATTTGGCCAGCCAGTCAGCACAAGCATTACCTTCCCAAAAAAACATGATTAATAGTATAATTGAGAGTAGAAAGAGTCAGTCTAATTCTTCTAATAAGATAAAAAAATTAAGTATATCCCACATACTCATTCTTAATGATTTGAATTAACAGTAAAGCATCTACCTCAATCGCAATATTAGCAAAAACTCTATTCTGGTAGATCTCCAGTGTAAAGGCCATTTTTCTCCCAATATCATCCGGGACGAAGTTGGATCGTCCCGGGATGATCGGTACAGGTTGTGCGGGAAATGTTTCTGGCTGCATGGTTCATCTGGATGAAATTTGGATCGTCTGGACGAAAATTTTACAGAGCCAAGTCGTCCGGGGACGTTAATTAATCTCGTCTGGACGAAATTCGTCTAGAGCCGAATCGTCCCGGGACGAAGTTGCGATCGTCC
>NW_021529413.1:0-212 GCF_001605985.2 Dendrobium catenatum | reverse complement strand
TTCATATAATTGAGCTCAAGGTCTTGTTCAAACTTATTTAACTAGCAAAGTTGAAGCTCAAATATAAAGATAGTCTCATAGGCCTGATTATTCATGTGATGATGATGATGTCTATTTATTGAAAAAATAGATGTCCTTGGTTAGGAGCATTCTGATTGTAGAACACCTATCCACTCGCTGCATAGCCTTTATTGGAAGAAATTTTTTTAGCA
>NW_021529412.1:0-667 GCF_001605985.2 Dendrobium catenatum | reverse complement strand
TGAAATGGCGCTTGACGCATTCTTTGAATGCGTTTAATAGATCAGCGCATTCTGTGATTTGAGTTGCCGTATTCTTGCTGCTACGTTTTCAGTGATTTGCAGGCCAAATCTGGCCTCAAATTTGGTGAAATCAGAATTTTTTTATTTGAGACAAATTTGAAAAAAAAAATATGAATAATCTGGCCTCAAATTCGGTGTAATCAAAATTTGTTATTTGGGACAAATTTGTAAAGAAAAATATGAATAAAATTAAGTGAGCTATAGTTTGACAGACTTAATTGTCTTATTAGCGTCACGTAGTGTTAGTATTTATGTTTCATTCAATATGACTAATCTCTCAATAATATTATTTGTATTTATAGTTTTTTTTTTTGCTAAAACTTATTTGCTGAATCAGCATTAGCCCATGAAATGTTAATTTGCAATAAGAATTTTTTTTTTGGGGGCAAATTTGCAATCAGCATTAGTCCACGTTTTAGGATATTTTGAAGATTTTTGAATAATTCATTTTTTATTTTGTTTATTAAATATAATTTTTACATGGAATGTTATATTAAGATCTTATAAAATAAAATATTTATAGAGCAAGTATTTGTATAAAACAAATATAAATAATTTATTTCTTAGTAATTAATAATAAAACGCAATTAAAATGTTGTCCAAATTT
>NW_021529411.1:0-426 GCF_001605985.2 Dendrobium catenatum | reverse complement strand
GATCTGCCATGCAATAGGATTTGTCGAATCATTAATGTCCAAAATATCACCTAATGAACATGTGAGTACCTATCCATTTGATGACAGAGCGGTTGAGTCCTGTTGTAATATTGAAAGTACCGCAGATATATAAATGAATGAAAATGCAGCTCTCTATTAGAGAGCATACATTTAAAATTATATGCCTGTAAAGTCCATTATCACTAATAGGTTAATGCTCCTCATTGACACAAATATTCATGCCCTCCATTATTGACACCAACTCTTGCTATCAGCATCAACACCGAAGCCTATTGTAACCAATAAGGTCAACACCGACCATTGCCAATAACGTCAATGCCTATAATTACTAATAAATCTAATGCTCGTCATTACCATTAAGGCTCATGCTTCCCACATTTCTAATAAATCATAAACTTATAATCA
>NW_021529410.1:0-202 GCF_001605985.2 Dendrobium catenatum | reverse complement strand
GACTATGCCGCCGTTTCTTTTATAAATAAAACAAATTATTTTTAAATGCTTTTAAATTACAGAACTTCAAAAAATCATAGTAAATAAAATACAAAACCAAAAAATATGTATAATATATCAATCTGTTCGTATTTCTGTCTACTTTATTTTGAAAATAAAATAAAACATATTTATTATTATTTTATTAATAAATTTAGAAATA
>NW_021529409.1:0-216 GCF_001605985.2 Dendrobium catenatum | reverse complement strand
AAAAGCTATAAAATTTTAATTTGACTAGAATTTTCTATTTCCTCCGAGTCTCTCTCTCTCTCTCTAATTTCTCTCTCTAATAGAAAACTCTGAATAGAACCCTATCTAAGATCATAATTGAATTAGAGCTCAAGATTGGAAATAATGTTATACTATAAATGGTATGTAATATTCATTGATGTAATTTTAATTTCTTGAGTCAAGTCCCGTAAGGGA
>NW_021529408.1:0-235 GCF_001605985.2 Dendrobium catenatum | reverse complement strand
GGAGCTCAAGGAAAACGAGCATCCTTACCGGTGGGAATATCGCAAGCTCTGGAAGGCTTTGTCGCATGTGCCGGGGCCGGATGGCCGGCTAATGCCAAGGAAGTCTATCAAGACGAAGAGGGAATCCGATGACAAGTTCTGGGATTTTGCAAGGCAGTTCTTCTTTGGCTTGTGGGGTTTCAGACAGATTAGTAATGACATATCTTAAAACTTAAAATTTTTAATTAACTGTTCA
>NW_021529407.1:0-326 GCF_001605985.2 Dendrobium catenatum | reverse complement strand
AAAAAATAAAAAACAAAACAAAACAAACAATAATAAATAATTTCTCCCCCTTTTTTACAACAGCAAAAAGTGTAAAAGAGAAGAAAGATAGAAATGTAAGTAGAAGTATGAAATTCAGTTTATAATTTAATCTTGAAAGTGGTTGAAATAAGATATGTAAATAAAATTAATTCATTAGAGAAATCATAGAGATTCATATAAGTGAAGAAGTGTTGTAACATAGACAATAAAAAGAATTTATCAAAGGAATGTGTCAATTTAGACATTAAGATAAAGAAAATCATTGCAGAAGGGATGAATAAAAAATTTTATATTTCACATTTCAA
>NW_021529406.1:0-205 GCF_001605985.2 Dendrobium catenatum | reverse complement strand
GTGAATTGATATTTTAAAAAATTTCTCAATCAAAACACAAACTCAAACCAAATCAAAAGTCACCATAAAGAAAACCAAAGTACAGAAATTAAATGTAGAAATAATAAAGGAGAGAACATACCAGATTTATAGTGGTTTGGTCAAACCTTGACCTACGTCCACTCCTCAGAGGCACCCTTCGAGTATTGCAATAAACTCAGTATCT
>NW_021529405.1:0-605 GCF_001605985.2 Dendrobium catenatum | reverse complement strand
GGAATAAGCTTAGATTTGAACATCCAGAAGGTGAATAATACATGTCATTCAATTAGGGGTAGCGGTGCAAATGAGTCGGGTCGAACACAAGTCAGGGCGTGTTTGACTTGAGCTCGATTGTCAAAATTCGAGCTCAACTCGACAGGGAAAACAAACCTCTTTGAGTCGATCCGTCGTGTCTCTCGCGTCCATCCATCGTCGTCGTTGTGTCCATCCATCATCGGTCGCGTCCATCAGGCAGTCTGTCGTGTCCACTCGCCAGTGATGCTGGCCCAACGTTTGTCTGTTCGTGTCTTCGCCATCGCCATAGCGACTCGCGAGTTGTTCGAAGTTCATACGTTTGCCTCGCCTTCGCCAGCGATGCAGTCGACGCTGTTCTAGCATTCGTCCATTCGCGTCTTCGCTGGCGCCATCGCGAGCTATTCGAAGCTTGTCAGTTCGCATCATCTTTCCAGCCTCCGTCTTCGTCCTCTCCCCTCATGTCAGCGAATTCTTTTTCCCGCCAGCTAGTGTCTGTCTCGAGCTGCTCGACGAGCTCACGAGCCAAGTAGAGGGCTGTTCAAGCTCGAAATTGTGATCGAGCTCGACTCACGAGCCCGATAAGC
>NW_021529404.1:0-1172 GCF_001605985.2 Dendrobium catenatum | reverse complement strand
ACACATGCTCGTATAATGATGATCCTATACCAAACTCTTAGACTAGTGCGGTACGATGGAGCCTCTTATTCCTTGATAGTTTATGGCTCCAATGGCCACTAGCTATGGCTAGTGAAGGCTTAATGCATTAATGCAACAAATTCAATATTAAATTGCATCACTTCCCATTCACTTCAAACATGTATCTGGTACATATAAGCACATGTATTTAGAAGTTAAATGCCTCCGAATTTCAATTGAGGGCTTTATTAAAAGAGCGAGTGAGTGCCCATTTGTTTTGGTTGAGTCCCAAATCTTTATATATAATCTTGTCATATTCCTAGCAACAAAATCCCCCATATTCTCTCCATTCACTCCAAATCATTGAGACATGAATACAAAGCAACCATTCAAATTAGATGATACACCAGCTGAAAAGAAAAAAAATGTGATGTGTTGAGAGTCGAATGAGAATGAATAAAAAATGTGATGTGTTGAGAGTCGAATGAGAATGAATCCATGCGAGCTAGGGTGAATCAAAGATTAAGGGCACTACCAAAAAGTAGACCAATAGAAATTAATGTCTTCAAATCAAAATCAATATCTAGAGATCAAGAAGGATGTTGATTGCCAAGCATAAAGTAGGTCGGTAAAAGCAAATGGGGAGAGTAGTAATAGAATCAAGCAAATGATCTGACCTCAAAATCTGAGTTGAAATTTTAGATCGTAGATCGAAGATCACTTAAAGATTGAATTGATTTTTTGCTCAAATTGAGCCTAAATGGAGTCAAACAAGTTGAGCCATGAGCCAATTAAGAGTTAAGCCTAAATCAGATCAATTTGACTCAAACTATAAGTGTGTGTGTATATATACAATAAAATATAAATTTTAAAATTAAGGGATATTTTATATTTCAAGTTAGCATGATTCAAGCTCAAGGCAACTTGAAATCGACCAACTTGAAATCAGATGATTTGAAATAAAATATGTTTGAGCCGAGAGCTGGTTTTGAGCGAACTTAAATGATTTCGATCAGATTTTAAACTAGTATTAAATCTGTTTGAATAAGATTCTTAACATCCATACCCAAAAGCGGTGAAAATTATGAAATTTTGATTAGATAGAATAAGAGAAAGATCGGTTGCATTGGCCACCATAGAAAATTTTTAATCTGCCCAAGGCCTGCTTATGA
>NW_021529403.1:0-279 GCF_001605985.2 Dendrobium catenatum | reverse complement strand
GAGAAGTTTGTGATAGATTAGTGATTATACTGATCTCCTGATAATTGAATATTGTGTAATATTTTGAGGTACGTAATTATTAGTTGTTTTAATTGGATATATATTTATTATTGTGATGATTTATAGAAGCTTTGATTAATTAATTAAGAAATTAAAATAAACAATTCTTTCAAATTTTATTATGAGGCATTATAGCTTTAATGGAAAGGATATTTCATTTCAGTCATTATCAGACGTTAGAAAGGTAGAGACAGATCTAAAAAGATTTGATTTGATATA
>NW_021529402.1:0-1169 GCF_001605985.2 Dendrobium catenatum | reverse complement strand
GATCGATTTACTAATAAGATGACCCAATACAGTAAAAAATTGAGCTTAATGATCCAAAAAGAGGAATAACTGGGGCTATGGTATCTAATTTCTTAGTTAGAGTATTTCTTAGAAATGAATTCTCTAGCATTTGATTTCTTACTACCAAAGGATTTTTCAGTACACTTGAAAAGAACCCCAGAAAAGAGAAGGAATAGTTGGGTAATTGCTTTATATGGATCCTATAAGGTTGAAACCAAAACTGAAAATAAGATTGCCAAAAATTCATAAGAAGAAATTTCCATTTCTTCATTAGACTAAGAGTTCCTTTTGAAGCCAGAATAGATTTTCCTTGATATCGAACAAAATGTATGAAAGTATCTTTGAGGATCCTTAGGATCCTCTGAAAAGAATTACATCACACGATTATAAGATATTCTATTTTTCCATAAAAACGTGTTCGCTCAAGAAAGACTCTAGAAGACATTTATTGTAAATAAGAAGTCTGATTATGAAGAAATAGCAATATATATTAGTATTCATATACATAAGAATTAGAATTATGTAGGAACCAAAAAAATGTTTTCTTTCTTTATGAAATGACGTAAAGGGATTTGTTTGAAATAATGAGACTATTCAAATTATGATATTCATGGAAAATTAATTGCAATAAATGTAAAGAAGGAACATCTTTTATCCAACATTGAAGGATTTTCATCAAGAAATCCAGATGGATGGGATGTGGTATTAGTATATCAAACATATAATTGAAATGAAATTATTTATAATCTAAAAAGTGAAATATTGAATGAATAGATCATAAATTCTAAAATTTTGGTCTTCTTTTTCTTCAAGGGAAGATACTAGTCATGATGAGAATGGAATTTCCATAATTACTCCAAAACCTTCTTATACCATTTGAGAAGAAAAAGAATTCTTATGCCCCCAAAATTCAATTTGGTTAGAATCTGAAGAAATCAAAGATTTATTTTGATACATTCGAGTAATTAAATGTTTCATAAGTACTAAATTAGATTTCTTTTCATAACCTAGAATTTCTATAGGTTCGTAAAAAATTAAACTATTGAATCTATGATAATGAGCAAGTGAGTAAATATACTCCTTCAGGTGTAGCGGATATAGGAAGTTTTGTTGCTGAAATCTATCTTTTTTCATTTTAAATATCCTTG
>NW_021529401.1:0-467 GCF_001605985.2 Dendrobium catenatum | reverse complement strand
AAAACGTGCCGCTTGATTTGAGTTCGTGCACTCATGCATAAAGTTGGGATGAATCTCATTTACAAGCTAGGTATTTTTTGATATGTTCTATGGCCTTACAAACTCATGGAATAACTTATGGCTCACTCATCTATTTCTCATGAAGAGCCTTTGGTATTTTTTCAGTCAATCTATTACCTTGTATCCCTTCAAACAAAAAATGAGTTGCAAACTATATTATTATTTAAACCACAGAAAACAATCTTGGACAAGAGAGCTCAAAATCGATCAATATCTAAGTGACTATGAGCTAAAATTCCAACAATCTTTATCTTGGGCATTGTCCTATCATGCGGAAGCGTTTATTTTTTTCATCAATATCCAGAGCTCAAATAGAAACACTGCTTTAACTAACTAGAATGATCATGACGTATCATCTATTTAATCAAACTTAAATCATATCCAATAATAATTTTTAGAAAATATAA
>NW_021529400.1:0-247 GCF_001605985.2 Dendrobium catenatum | reverse complement strand
CTTCTCTCTGTCTCTCTCTCTCCCTTCCCCTTTCCTCCTCTCCCCTCCCTCATTCCTCTGTTCTCTCTCACATTTGATTTTTTGGTTGGGTGATCAGTGGGTGTATGGTGGAATAGGGATGGTTGGTGCGGAGAATGACTGGTGTGAAATGTATTAACTGTTGGTAAATCAAACCTATTTCTCTATGGCCTAGTTTATACTAAGAGAGTGAGACTCCCCTCTCCCTCATGCTCTTAATTTTGCATGC
>NW_021529399.1:0-315 GCF_001605985.2 Dendrobium catenatum | reverse complement strand
GGAGAACTCGTAGAATGCATAGAGCCTCGGGCACGCTACTCTAATCTTTGCCTCCACCTCAGCCATCACGTCCTTCTCACATGCGCGATGGCCCCGTCCCCGTCGTATTCCTTTGTTCCACATTTAACAAAGCGTCACTTTCTTATGTCGCGCGAGGGAATTTCTTAGCCTCAGACACCAATCCAGACACGCCACGTCACCCAGATAACCCAAGGCCTATTGTTTCCGAATGATGTGGCGCGCTGGATTGGTGTGTCCGAACGGTCCGATCACCGGATGTAATAATTCGCCGTGTTCATGAGATCTTCATAAGCC
>NW_021529398.1:0-215 GCF_001605985.2 Dendrobium catenatum | reverse complement strand
GGCTTATAATAATAAAGTCTACTCAACTAAAATTACACAAACTTGTGCACTAATGCATAATCCATCCACAAGAACTTCTTACAACATCAGCATCACAAAGCTTCCAAGCAAATAAAATGAAAAAAAAGAGAAATGCATCATCACCCCTCTCTCTCTCAAGAGTAAAAAATAAATAAAGATAAATAAAATATCAAAATAAAACAATGAGGATCATT
>NW_021529397.1:0-370 GCF_001605985.2 Dendrobium catenatum | reverse complement strand
TTAACGTAGATGGCTACATTTGGAAACTGAAATACATCTGAGGGTTACTCTATTACTAGACCTCCGCTGTGAAGACTTAGGAATACTTTTCCTAATGTCAAATGTAATAATTGTGGATTATTTGGACATATAGCACACACATGTACTTTAAAGATGAAATCTGATTTGGTGTGGAGACCTAAGATGCATAAACCTAGACATATCATACATACATCTGATTATAAATTGCTCAAAGGAGAACCCAAACTTGTTTGGGTTCCCAGGTTTAACATTTGATATTTTTGCAGGGTCGCTCTCACATAAGACCTCGTGGGAGCATATGGTACTTGGACAGCGGATGTTCAAAGCATATGACTGGAGATATTGCTCA
>NW_021529396.1:0-243 GCF_001605985.2 Dendrobium catenatum | reverse complement strand
TACGATAGAAAAGTCCCTCTCAAACTTAAGGGAAAATTTTATAAGATGGTGGTGAGACCTGTAATGCTTTATAGTGCCAAATGTTGGCCATTAAAAGAGAAATATAATACTAAGTTAAGTGTTGTAGAGATGAGGATGTTTAGGTGGAAGAGTGGCTTTACCCTTAGAGATAGGATACAAAATGAGCATATACATGAAAAGGTTGGAGTAGCTCCAATGGAAGGTAAGATTATATAGAGTTTC
>NW_021529395.1:0-351 GCF_001605985.2 Dendrobium catenatum | reverse complement strand
CTTGCAGGTTTGATCTTCCGACGATCCACTACATCATTTTTGTTAACCTTCTCTTTAAATTATTTGTAACAGAGAATTCACAATGAATATACTGCTATTTTTTAATGGTTTTTTCCAAGCTTCATTTGATTTACTATTGCTCTCTACAAAGATGAATGAACAATTACAAGACAATGAAGATCAACTACCCAATTTGGATATATGTTTGGTTGTCGCAAATCTAGATGAAACACAAAATTATTCTACATTACAAGCAATGATTATTGCTATTGTGAGCAGGGGCGAAACCAGCCCTAATTTTCAGGGGGGGCAAACTTATAAGACATATATATTGGGGGTCGAAGGGGGCAG
>NW_021529394.1:0-274 GCF_001605985.2 Dendrobium catenatum | reverse complement strand
TTATTTTTTTTTTTTTAACTTTTGAGCCAATTAAGACAAACTTACACACACATCACCTAAGTATGCTTCGAATTCAAGACATTTTAGGCTTTGTTTGGGACGGATTTCTTAATAATTTTTCAAACAGCTTTTTAGTACAAAAATTAAAAAATTTGTACTAAAAATCAGCTTTAAGAAGCACTAAAAAAAGCCGACCCAAACAAAACCTTAGTTAGTAGTCAAAACTCCAATTGAACATAACAAAGTAATAACTGAAATATTTTATTGAAATTAT
>NW_021529393.1:0-319 GCF_001605985.2 Dendrobium catenatum | reverse complement strand
AGCACTATTTCAATCTTTGAAAAGCCTCTTCGCATTAATCTAACCATATAAACTTCACTGCCTTTTGGGTCAATATAGATAATGGCATAGCTATTCAAAAAAACCCCTCAACAAACCTTTTGTAGTAACCAGCTAAACCCAAAAAGCTCTTGATCTCCGTCACGGTAGCTGGTAAGGGCCAATCTACTATAGCTTATACTTTGTGCTGATCCACAGAAATCTCTCCATTACTGATTACATGCCCCCAAAAAGTTCACACTCTTCAACCAAAATTCACACTTGGAGAACTTAGCATATAATTCATTTCCTTTCAATGCAT
>NW_021529392.1:0-258 GCF_001605985.2 Dendrobium catenatum | reverse complement strand
TATTATCCCGTCCCTACCACGAGCCTTGTTCCTGCACAAAGAACTCACCACATTCCAAACCTCATCGTTTGTCACATTACCATCTAATGCACCGGCAAATGGAGCCAGGTAATTTCTCTGGGATTCCAGGGACGGCCAACTGTTCTCCACAATGTCTTGCCTAGTCCATTTCCGTGAAAAAAATTATAGATCGCACCAGAAATGTCACTCTGTTAAGTGAACACCGTCCCATCCTCTTGTTTAATAAAGTCAATACAC
>NW_021529391.1:0-505 GCF_001605985.2 Dendrobium catenatum | reverse complement strand
CTCTCCCAAACTCTCACTCTCAATGATCCCTCTCAACAGAAAACAACTCCAAAGGCACTTGTAATAGTTTCTAGGACTCCTTATATAAAAAGGACATGAAAAATCGTCTAAAAATGGCAGATTTCAATTTATCATGTACAAGATCGTCCCGTACGATCGAAAATCATCCTGGATGATTTTACTTAAAAAGCCTTGAAACGAACCTGTTTGAATATGTGTACGAAATGATTTCGTACAAGCTGATCGTCCTGTACGAACCAAGTTCGTCCGGTAAGAACGATTATAACAAGGTTTGTTCCAAAAACTGCAGAACGAATATAGAAAACTTGTCCTAAGTCGGTTATATCATCTGGATGAAAATAGGTTCGTCTGGACGAAATTCTTATAGAGAGCAAATTGTCCTGTACGATAATTAATTTCATCTGGACAAAATTCTTACAGAGAGAAAATCATCCTGTACGATAATTAATTTCGTCTGGACAAAATTCTTACAGAGGGAAAATTG
>NW_021529390.1:0-463 GCF_001605985.2 Dendrobium catenatum | reverse complement strand
AAGGGTTGATAGGTGTTTTTTAAATTTTATGGCAGTAAATTCAATATATCTTGCTTCGGTAAGACATCTTTCTAGAATGGCTTTACATCACTATCCAATTGTATTAGAGTTTTACAAACCTGTTATTTTGCATAGTAGAGTTATTTGGTATGAAGATGTATGGTCTTCTTATCATACAACATCGGCTATTGTTGCTAAATCATGGAATAATGCAGTGGGAGATGATCCAATACTTGCATTGAATTTAAAGTTCATAAGGCCTTTAAGAGCTTTGATTTTATGGAGTAAAGCCAAATTAAAGAACCTTAATGTGTTGAAGGATTCTTTGAAAAAAGAAATAATTGAATTGCAATTGGAGGAGGATGAAGGAAATTTTCTTGAAGATAAATTGGTCTTGTTGAGATCCAAGATTAATGAACTTAATGATACTCTTGCTCGGCTAAACACTTGGTGGAAGCAAAGG
>NW_021529389.1:0-1191 GCF_001605985.2 Dendrobium catenatum | reverse complement strand
TCGTTATTACCAAATAATACCTAACAATACCGAGCAATAACCGAGTTTTTTTGCGGTGCGAGGACGTATCTCTATGTCAGGTGGGAGGACGCAATAATTCAGGGCCAGCATTTGATTCCACATTATTGATATATCATCAAAAAATTATCTTGATCAGGAAAATCAAGATGGAAACTTCAAAAATTAAATTCGGGAACATCTCAACTCCGATTTCAGCAAACTTAAAGTCAAACTAAGCGTCTCGGAAATACAAACCCAACGACACAAAATTTAACATAATCTGAGCCCAATTGGGTCTGAATCAAGGACCTGAAGCGTTGTTGGAAAGTTCGAACCACAATTTGAGTTACCAAACCGTTTCCAAACATAACGTGATTATAATCGAATCGAGCGGCTTGACGAGACGAATCCAACGAGCCCAAGATTGCCGAATTCTGACATTATTAAGACCTTAAAATATCTGATAAATCGTCCATGATCAAAGGATTCAATATCGGTCGTCCATCCGAACCACTCCATATTTGCCCCTGATCTCTCATTTATTTACAGGTCATGCTACTCCAAAATATTTATAAATAGACCCCTTATTTCTCTTGAGAGTGGACCCAAGAAGAGGAGAATAGGAGAAGAATTGGAGGGAAGAAACTCCTCCACGACCACTGCCGAAATTCTGTCCGACACCCGAGTGATGCCAGAATTCTGCCCGACATTCAAGTGACGCCGAAATTTTGCCCAAGTAACGCCGGAGTTTCACCGAAACTCCAAGTGATGCCGGAATTCCGCTCTACCTCCAAGTGACGCCAAAATTTTGCCCGACTTCTAAGTGAAGTTAGAGTTGCACCCAAACTACAAGTGACGTCGGAGTTCTCCTCGGTTGCCAACTGACGCCGTACAAGTTATCGTACTTTCAATAGACATCTATCCGAGGTTGGATTTCTGTCCATTGCTGGACTTCTAACTGACGCCGTTCTTCTAACCTTCGTCGTCAGACTACAGTCCTTCTGACCTCCGTCGCCCGCCGACTAATGTCCTGTTGACTTATGTCACCCGCCGACTATGGTTCTCCAGACGTAAATTGCCCACCAACTATAGTCCCCCCAACCTCCATCGCCTATCGACTATGGTTGTTCCGACTTACGTCGCCAACCGACTATAGTCCTTCAGACCAAACAAACACATCAGTAGAGACTC
>NW_021529388.1:0-247 GCF_001605985.2 Dendrobium catenatum | reverse complement strand
GTAATTTTGAACTTCTGCTTGATTTTAAAGTTCGTTAGTTGTTTCTATGGAAAGATACTGAATGATATTGAGCATGTACTGAGCAGTACCGAGCATGTACTTGCTCGGTACCGAGCGGTACCGAGTGGTACCGAGCATGTACCTAGTGGTACCAAACATTGTTGTATGAGTGGTACCGAGCATGTACCTAGCGGTACCAAGCATGTACCTAGCGGTATCGAGCATGTACTTAGCGGTATCGAGCATG
>NW_021529387.1:0-898 GCF_001605985.2 Dendrobium catenatum | reverse complement strand
TTAATCAATATCAAAACCATAATAACATCAGTATCAATATCAACATCATCTCCAAAATAATATTAATAATAGTATCAATATGATTTCAATAACAATAGCGATATTAATATCAGTATCAATACGATACCAATAACATTAACAATATTGATATCAATATTAGATTAGTTGATTTCAAATATTCAAATGAGGGTATCTTGATCTTGAGAGTATCACATACAATAATTTTTATTATTGAGTCATTGTTCTTTCTCTTATGACTCACAATCAATCACCCGTTATGTCTTTAAATAAGTAGTCATGTGGATCAGTCGCCCTTACTCCTAATGACTCTCAATTAGTCTCAAGCTCATTATACCTCCTAATTAGTGAATCACATGGATAAATAGGATATCACATGTAGTTATCATATCATTATATCTGATATCAATTTGTACATCGTTTTATCAGTACCGGTATTACATTCCAATACATATCAATCATATCAATACATTCAATTTTCATTATACATTTTTCTTACTCATTTTATATAGAAATTCATATACATAGATTTAATAGATGAAAAATGCAATATAATCATATTAAAAGTTACACAATGAAAGATTATGAAATAAGAAGAAAATATATTTTTGACAGATTTATGAGAGATAAAATTAATGGAAATCAAATCTTTGAAAACAAGTGTAAGATATTAATCACTTACTTCAATTAGAATAAAATCTGTCACATGAATAACAAACAAAATGACCAAAACCATTTTGTCCAACAAATATATTTTCTGTCACGAACTGAAAATTTGACTCGAGCCCGACTCGAAAAATCCGAGTTATGGTCAACCTGGACACGAAACTGGTCGGGTTCAGATTCAACAATTCGACCCGTTTAAAAATTTGGATTTGGA
>NW_021529386.1:0-2467 GCF_001605985.2 Dendrobium catenatum | reverse complement strand
CATGTGCAACCTCACTCTTTCCTCTTGCTCTTTCCTTCCCTTTGATTAACTTCAATTAACGCTTAAAAAATTCACTTTCAGCTCATTATTTTTGCAGCACCCCTTTAAATATTATGTTGATAATTAGGGGTTATTAAATTAGTCAAAATTTGAAACTCGTTTTTATTTATATAATAAACCTTTGTAGGAGGCAGCACTTGGCACAAGCAATGACTATAAAATTTGCTTTCAAATAACAAATTTTTTAGGATTCTTGAAGAGGAAGATCACTTTCTTGAATGTAGAGGGAGAGAGGGAGAAATGGAAAGCACACAAGATTTTCTTGGAGAGAGAAAAATTGAACTTCTATTTCCTTTTGGGAATCATTACACACTACAAAGCCACCCTTATTTATAGGTTAAAATAAGATATATGCACCTTAAATACAATAAACCTAAAAACGGACTAATATCTAACAATCTCCAACTTGGTCTAATTTTTTTTTAAAGGAAAAATATTTGTTATCCATAAAAAATAACTTTGCCAGTATTCCGCGCCAATTGCCTCCATCGGACGATTATCGAAGTCCTCAAGAATTGCTTCGACATCTTCTCGAGTCTCCTGCTGCTCAAGCCCTAGTCCAGCACTCCAGCTCCACCGTTGCTCCACCTGTTGTTTACAAATAACAGCCTAAGAAGAAATACCTTCCATTTCGATCCTCCACTTCTCCTGATTTGTGGGAGAATCCGGCCTCGTATCCTTCTCCCATCTCCAAAACAATTAATCAAGCTCCACTCGCTTCATGTTCCTAACCTGTGTGGCACACCTGCTGTCTGACATCTCTAGGCTCAACATTAGTTCTACCTATTGGAAAAAAGGTAAAGATTTAAAATTTTGAGGTTTTCAACAATTTGCATGTCTTTGGGAGTATTTTAATGCATGAAAATGATTGAGTGTGCTCTAGAATGAGTCCCTAGTATTTTGTGTAAATTTCGACAAAATCTGAGAATGTCACTTTTGAAGCGTAGTGACATTGGGTGTTCGAGCGCAATGGCACTGCGCTTAGCCAAAGTGAGAAATTGTGACATTATAGCACCTTGCTATCAGGTTTTGTAGATTTTTGAGTGCATTAGCACAAGGCCATTATGAGCTCATTAAATATATTTTAATTCCATTAATTCGATCATTTTAATCGAACAACCTACTAAGAAGACTAGAGAAAGAGAGATTTGGAGAGGGAAAATCATGTTTTGAGTCTCTTCAGGCCATTATGAGCCGTCGGTCTAGCTGTGAAAGTTGTCTGGATCGAGATAGGTCACATTATGCTTAATTCAGTTTTAAAAAATATGAAAATTTCCAAATTTTTTGATTAAATTTATATTTTCGTTAGCAAAAATGCATATAACTTTGCAACAGAAAAATTTTCACTACTTAATTTTTATATGTTATAGAGATCATGATTACCAGTATTTTGAATATTTTATAGAAATTTTATATTGAGTAATTTGGAATTTGTGCAGTTTTAATTGAAAAGAAAATAATCTAGATATCGAAAAATAATATTGTAGTACAACGAATATCTTTAAACAATGTTTTACACAATGCTTTATAATTTGGTTTTGTTCTGACATTGTAAAAATTTGCTCAGTAGGAAGTTCAGTTACCTATCATTATAGAACACTGTAAAATTCTGACATGTGCTAAATTTTTTCTTTAACTATTACAATATGATGAAATATATTTTTATATGATTGAAAAATATCTGCTGGGAGCTATAAGGAGTCAGAATCCTTTGAGATTTTATTTTTGTCAAGGATTATTCTGGTATCTATAAGGTATATTGTGGTGATAATAAGCCATGTTCTGGTGTCTGCGAGCATGTTCTGATGGTATAAGCATAAAAGGGAGACATACGGGGCTAGAATTATTTGATATTTTGTCTAGGATCAGGATATATGATATGAATTGCTTTGTGATATAAATTGTTTTATAATTTATCTGCTTAGTATTGTTATTTGAATAAATTAGATAAATGCTTTGCTTTTCTTTTCTTTCTAAATATAAACATTTATTTATTAGATTGCATTTAACTGCTTTTAAATATTCAATAAAATTATTGAATAAAATAATTTTTAAAAATTTAGATCGGCTGTGTGGCCTGCTGAGTTATTATAGTTCACTGTGGTTTTCTTATGATTTTCAGGATCTTGGAAAGTGATGGAGATTGTCGATTAGTAGTTCAGGACCAAATCTGAGATTATAGGTATTTCTATATTTTGATTTTTGTACAGTCATGACTAGTTTATTATTATTTAGTTTTATAGTTTTTGTGTATAGCCATGTACTGTCGTGTATATTCATTTAAAAAAATGAAATAAACTTTTTGGATGAGTTTTTTATTTCAGTACTTGAATGTTTTAGTTGCTTACAATGTTTAAAATTGCGTATTCGGGTATTGAGGCGTTTTTCTTTCGTGAGGCGAGGCGTA
>NW_021529385.1:0-200 GCF_001605985.2 Dendrobium catenatum | reverse complement strand
AATTGATTAAAATATGATATTTCTCTTTTGTCTAATCGCAAATAAACCTAATTACAACTTTCAAAAAATGATAAATTTCATGAAGTAAGTTTAAAGTGCATATATACAAAATGCAAAAAAGTAAAAAAGAAAAAAAGAAAAAGAAAGAGCACAATTGAAATTATATAATGGTTTAATCAACCTTGACCTACGTTCACTCC
>NW_021529384.1:0-998 GCF_001605985.2 Dendrobium catenatum | reverse complement strand
CAAGACTTCTAAGAACCAAAAGCTGATGTTTAAACTTGTGTATTTGCTCTTCAAGACCCATAGGATTCAAGCCTCCTACCCGTTCTACATCATATAGTCCTTAGGATATTATTTTGGATCAATTTTGCATAATCAATGCATTAATTATTAGAGAAGTGTGATATACTCTAGGATTAAATTGACCACAAATCAATAGAAAGTAACGCTATAAATTGCACAAAGGATTCTAGTTAAAACAAAGAACAATATTTACTACAGCAACAAAATTAAAGAAAATAAATAAAAGGACAAGTGTAAATTTAAACTAAGACTTCCAAACTTAACCTGACTTGGGAAAATTTTGGAAATCAGAAATTTTTGGAAATCAGATGAAGCAAAAATGAAAATATAAAACTGATGTCAAATAAATTACAAAAGGAATCAAAGATAATTTAAAAATGGAAATACCGGAGATTGTGGGTTAATATGGAAAGTAGGTTAAAATAGATTGAGAAGGTTTAGCATAAACAATTAATAGGAAGGAGGTTAAAGGAGCCAATGGTAAAGTGAAATATAATAAAAAAAAGAGGTTGGTAAGACTTGAACATACCAAGAAGTTATCAAATCTCATAGCTTATGAAACTTTAAATAGAATTATTAGAGAAGATTATTCAAAAAGCCAACCACAAATAGTAGTTGAAGGTGACAAATTACTAATTAAGAATGCTTGTAGTAATTAAAGCAAGTCAATTGAGCAAGCTTGTAGAACATAAAAAATCAAAATATAATAACATAAAATTCCCTTGAGACCACATTGAAATGTTCACAAATGGATATAAAAGGTAGGAGATAATCAATAGCTCGCATTCTAAAAGTAACAATGCATATGCACTTTGTAAGAGATAATGCCTCTGATACATGACCATCGTCATCTGGGTATTGAGTGAGAATATCACCGGTTCAATACGCATGTGAGCGTGTGTTTTTTTTTTTTTGAAGAATAAAATATGAATATCAGG
>NW_021529383.1:0-276 GCF_001605985.2 Dendrobium catenatum | reverse complement strand
TGGAGAGAGTTCAAGGATTGCTTATTAGAGCATTTCCGAATCGATAAGGGATGAGACTTTTATGAGCAATTCTTTGCCTTGACTCAAGAAGGGACTGTGGCAGATTATAGGGATCGGTTTGAGTAATTGGCTAGCAGATTGGATCACATTTCAGAGTCAGCCTTAGAAGGGAACTTCATGAAGGGGTTGAAACCCAGTGATCCGAACAGCAGTCAGGGTACTGAAGCCGAGGAACCTGGGAAAGGCTATGGACCTGGCGCAGTTGGTAGAAGATCA
>NW_021529382.1:0-282 GCF_001605985.2 Dendrobium catenatum | reverse complement strand
ATTAGTGGGATATTTTGATTTCACTTCATATCTTATGTTTTTTTTTTATTGTTTTATATTATTCACTCATTAGTATATAAAAAAATTATCATTTTATTTTTACGCAATCTTTTGATTTTGAGGCTTACGCCACGAATTGAAAACGCCGCAATACCCGAATACGCAATTTTAAACATTGAGCTGAAGCATGTTCCATTTCCGGTTGACAGCGAGTGTGAGGAGTATGCAGATCGTTGTCATTTTAGCCACCGGGCTAAAGGTTTCCGTATAGTTTTCGCCGAA
>NW_021529381.1:0-363 GCF_001605985.2 Dendrobium catenatum | reverse complement strand
TAAGGTTATTGGTTGGTTTGAATTCAAGTGTTTAGGGATTAAAGAGTTTTGAATTTATTTTAAGGGTGTTTTGATTGTTTATATTGTATAGATTTAGATTTTAAAGAACATAATGCTCAATAACTTCTAAGTGCTAGAATTCATTAATTAGCATGCCCCTAACTCATACTTTTAATGCTACTAATCTTCCAAAATGAGGTAGATAGGTTGTGTCTATTCCTTGTATTTTTATTAGGTGTTTTAGTTCTTAAGCTTTACAATCCAACTTACATTTTGCTTCCTAATAGGAGTCAAGCATAAGGGTTTTAAAGCTTCATTATATAAATATTTTATTATAAATTTTAATTGTTATTTAAGTTGAAT
>NW_021529380.1:0-268 GCF_001605985.2 Dendrobium catenatum | reverse complement strand
AATCTCACTATTATTCAGATCTTTCCAAAAGAAATCTGAATTAATAGCAATGTTAGCACATTTATCGGCTAACTTATTACATTCTCTATTAATAAAAGAAAAGACTACTTGTTTAAAGTCTTTAAGAAAATCTAAATCCTTTGGATTTATAAATTCTTCAGAAATAGACTTATTGTTGAGAGCCCTTTGAAATAATAAGATAACATTATGATTATCACCTTCAATCATAACACCTTTAGCATCAAGCATCCAATCTTGGACGTATCTT
>NW_021529379.1:0-237 GCF_001605985.2 Dendrobium catenatum | reverse complement strand
AGATATTTGATATATAAATTATTTGATTTGAATGTCATGCGTAAATATTAGAGTTATAAAATATAAAGTAGGATAAATATTTGTTATTATTGTTGATTCTCCACATTTAACCAACTTTTCATCTCTAATATTCACTAATGAATGATTTAATTATATCAAAATTTTTATTTAGATTTTTTATATATAATAAATGTACTCAATTAATTCAAATCATATTGAATATTATTTTAAAATATC
>NW_021529378.1:0-358 GCF_001605985.2 Dendrobium catenatum | reverse complement strand
CAATACCTATCATGTAGGTTGCCTCGACCCCTCAGTACCGGTAGTTAGTTGTTACTCCTCTTATTATTTTGGTGGAGGCAGCTCGCATTCGAGTTCCCCCTCCTTCTTCCTCTAGGAACAGGGGTGCCCAGACTAAGGCTCCTTCACCTTCCTCCTATTGAGCTTCTTTGTTTGCTCGGCTCTCTCACCCTGAGATCGTCGAGCAGACCTCAACATTTAATATAGCTCCTATTCCCCCTATCCCTCAAGCAGTGGGTTTAGATGTACCTTTCTCCTCCACCTTCGGCCTTGGGAAAGGGTCCAGAGGAACAAAAATAGAAGACTAAAATTGGCTGCATCTAAGATATATATACAGAGG
>NW_021529377.1:0-393 GCF_001605985.2 Dendrobium catenatum | reverse complement strand
CACAATATTCTTGAATGCCATCGTGTTCGCATCACATATTTTCTTTAATAGGTCCAGTAGTTACTTGGTACCAATGGCTGCGTATGAAGAGCTCAGTATTCTTTTGGCCTTACTTTATTGGTTCCTTACAACAACGATTTAATATCTCCATGTACGAAGATTTACATGGGAATCTTTGTAAATTAACTCAAGATTTTTTTTTCTATTCCTTCCTCCTCTTACCGAAAATCATACTTTCTTCCTTTAAGAAACTCTATTACTAACACTTTACATACTAACATCAATTTGATAGGAAGCAGATGCACTTTCACAAAAAACAGCGGATGAAACACGAAAAATTGGGAAAAACATCCCAAAATAATTTTTATTGAAAGAACTATAAAGAGAAATGCA
>NW_021529376.1:0-267 GCF_001605985.2 Dendrobium catenatum | reverse complement strand
ATTTTCATTCATATAAAATTTATATTCGTGTCAAGACAAAATGCTCTCTAGAAAAATTTTGTCCAGACGAACTCCAATTCGTCCTAGCACGAAATAACCTCTGGAAAACTTTCATTCAGATGAAATCCATATTCATTCCAGGATGAAATGTCCTCTGTAAAAATTTTGTCCGGACGAACGCATATTCATCCTAGGACAAAGTGAATCGACTCTTAAAAAATAATTGGCACCTTTCTGCAGTTTTTGGAACCGATCTTTGGTATAACC
>NW_021529375.1:0-439 GCF_001605985.2 Dendrobium catenatum | reverse complement strand
TTAAGCTTTTTCAAATGGATGTTAAGAGTGCCTTTTTTAAATGGGGAAATAAAAGAAGATGTGTTTGTAGAACAACCCCAATATTTTGAGAATTCCCAATTTCCAAATCATGTGTTTAAATTAAAAATGGCCTTGTATGGTTTAAAACAGGAACCAAGATCTTGGTATGAAAGGCTTAGCACATTCTTACTAGAAAGGGAGTTTGTTAAGGGGAGTGTAGACACCACCCTTTTTCTTAGAAGAATTGGAGATGATTTACTCTTTGTTCAAATTTATGTGGATGACATACTCTTTGGATCTTCTAATAAAAAATTATGTGATGAGTTTTCTAAAATAATGAGTAGAGAGTTTGAGATGAGTTTGATGGGAGAATTGTCCTAGTTTTTGGGGTTTAGCATAAACCAATTGGAGGATGGAACCTTTTTGAATCAAACAAAAT
>NW_021529374.1:0-265 GCF_001605985.2 Dendrobium catenatum | reverse complement strand
TGAGCTCCGTTGTTTTGGTTTTCCCCACCCGGCCTTAGATTCGTCCTCCAGCCCGCCCAAATCGAAATATCATTTTCCTGCCCAGTCACCTCCGCGAGCTACTCGACGAGCTGAGTCGAGCGGATGTCTATTCGAGCTCGAGCTCGAAAAGCCGTCTAGCTCGAAATCATGTTCTAGTTTGATTCGGGAACTCAATAAGCTTGACTCGTCAAGCCTGTTACCCAGCCAAGTTCGAATTGGCTTGTGAGTTAGTTTGACTCGGTTA
>NW_021529373.1:0-582 GCF_001605985.2 Dendrobium catenatum | reverse complement strand
TTCTGAACATATTTCTTTAGCTGCTACATGTATCTTCTTCATGTTATCAAAGCTTATTCCTCCCGGTTCTTGAGCTGCCTCCTCACTACAACAGCTGAACAGCTCATCTTCTCATAATGGACCAATATTCTTTCTCTCACCTTGGTGACGGTGCTTCCTCACAGTGCTATTCGGAACCCGGTATTCCTTGTTTTCTGACATTTGTCATCTCTATTATCAAATCCATTGTTCCTACACAACTCTCAAATGATAACTACTCCATGTAGAAATCCCAAGTACTTAAATTTTTTAGAGCCAATGGATTTTTTGGCTTCCTTGATGGCACCATTGACATACCACCCAAACTTCTTATCACAACTGATACTTCCCCCAATCCCAATCCTACCTACAATCATTTGCTTCTTTCAGATCAGAATCCACTCTCACTGCTGGTATCCTTCCATGTGTTACACCTTAATTCTTTCTTTGAAATCCAATCTATCTAAGAACACCGGCTTCAGTCAACCAATCAATCCCGTGTTATTCAGCTAAAAAATGAGATCCATAATTACAACAACAACAACAACATCAAGCCTTTATCCC
>NW_021529372.1:0-403 GCF_001605985.2 Dendrobium catenatum | reverse complement strand
TGTCTCTAGATGCTTATTCAATGTTGTTAGTCAATTACATACTTACATTCAAAACATGTAAATCATGTAGTCTGCTGGCTGCACCTGCAAGAAGCTGGTATTTGCATGTATATCTTTTAAATTTAATAATTTAGGATGTTCTTTATATTTTTCATATTGAATTTATGAATTATTTATGATATTTCGCTATTGACTTTTTGTTATGTATAATATAGATTAAATCATTTAATTGATTCATTAGATGGAGGATTCAAACACACTTCCTGAACTTTTTATTGATAAGAATGAGAAACTTCACATTGAAGATAACATGATAGAGCCATCTAATGATGGTTCAGTGGTAATTAAGAAGCGTAGGAGGATGACTTCCAAGGTTTGGGGGCATTTTGAGATGCTATCTAAT
>NW_021529371.1:0-485 GCF_001605985.2 Dendrobium catenatum | reverse complement strand
TCGGAACAAGTATTTTCGGACTTCTGAAGTTTCAACGTCCGAAAATAGGGGGGCAACTTATACATCATCGAAAAATTAGCTTGATCGGGCACGAATCTCGAGGCAAAAGCTAGTTTGAAACTTCAAAAATTAATTTTGGGAGAACCCGAACTCCGATTTCAGCGAGCTTACAGTCAAACTGAGCCTCTCGGAAATATGAACCCGACGACACTAAGATCAACTCGATCCAAGCCCAAATGGGTCCGAATCATGGACCCGAAGCACTGTTGGAACGTTCAAACCGCAATTTGAGTTATCAAACGGACTCCGATTTTGACGAGCTTATACTCGAATCGAACGGCTCGACGAGAAAAATACAACGAACCTAAGATCACCAAATTCCGACATCTCTATGGCCCTCAAATAACCAACGAATGGTGCACGGTCGTAGGATTCAATATAGGCCGTCCATTTGACCACTCCCTATTCGCCCCTGATTTCACGCC
>NW_021529370.1:0-288 GCF_001605985.2 Dendrobium catenatum | reverse complement strand
GCGTTTCTGAACGGGGTGATTAAGGAAGATGTCTATATTGAGTAACCTCCCAGATTTGAAAGTTCACAATTTCCAAACCATGTATTCAAATAAAAGAAGGCACTTTATGGATTAAAGCAAGCACCTAGAGCATGGTATGAAAGACTTAGCTCATTCCTATTAGAAAGAGGATTTGAAAAGGGCACTATAGATACTACACAATTTTTACAAAAGATCAAAGAAGAAATTCTCATTATTCAAATTTACTAGGTTGACATCTTGTTTGGATCTTCGGATAAAAACTTGTGT
>NW_021529369.1:0-285 GCF_001605985.2 Dendrobium catenatum | reverse complement strand
ATTTTATTTATTAAATTTAAAAATAAAAAAAATAATAATAATAATCACCTAAATTTTATTTAAATGTTAAACATTTCATATTTTTTAAAAAATTTTGACTAAGTTTTAAAAATCTTGCTTAAGTTTTAAAAATCTAGCCTAATTTTAAAATTTTAAAAAAATCCCGCCTAAATTTAAAAAATCCAGCCCATGGCTGATGAGCCGACTCGAGCTCGTTTACAATGAGACGAGCTCGACTCGAGCTCGAGCTCGCTTTACATCTAACGAGCCGAGCTCGATAGGGGC
>NW_021529368.1:0-214 GCF_001605985.2 Dendrobium catenatum | reverse complement strand
GGCCACTTACGACATCCCTCCCCACCGGCTACTTTTCACTTGGATCTTCTATCTCCAAGTGAAATTTGACTTTTCACTTGGATCCCTCCTTCCACTAGTTTCAACTTTGAAATTTGACTTTTCAAATTTCAAATTCTTTCCTAATTTGGATTTCCAATTTAGGAAAATTTTCATGATGAATTCCAAATTTAAATTAAATTAAATTGGAATCGTT
>NW_021529367.1:0-201 GCF_001605985.2 Dendrobium catenatum | reverse complement strand
AAAATATGATTTGAGTATTTTGAATTTTTAAATTCTAAAGGTTGTTCAACATAAACATCCTCTTAAATCGCCCCATT
Organism: Dendrobium catenatum; assembly: GCF_001605985.2. Classification (NCBI taxonomy): domain Eukaryota; kingdom Viridiplantae; phylum Streptophyta; class Magnoliopsida; order Asparagales; family Orchidaceae; genus Dendrobium; species Dendrobium catenatum. The sequence continues at coordinate 124 of NW_021529367.1, read as the reverse complement.
TAAAAAGACACTTTTAACATCCATTTAAAACAATTTAAATCCTTTAAAATAGGCAAAGGATAATAAAACTCTAATTGCTTCAAGTCTCACTACAAAGGCAAAAGTCTCCTCAAAATCAATCCCT
>NW_021529366.1:0-462 GCF_001605985.2 Dendrobium catenatum | reverse complement strand
TCAATCGTGTTCCTTGATTTAGCAAATCAGTTTGAAATTCTAATAAAGTCAAATAGGTCTCAGCGGGATTAAAATGGGCTGGATCAAGTTAGTTAGAATTTAGCTAAGAAGCAATTAGATGGATTGGATACAAAAATTGAGTCTACATCAGACCAAATTTGACTCGAGTCAAGTCTATTTGGGTTTAATTGAGTCCGGTATAATTCATTTACTGAGATCGACCCAAATCAATTCCGATTCGAATTGAATCAAGCCCGATGAGGCTCGATCAACTCAATCAAATGCACTCGAGGGCAAAATTAAGCCAAAAACGAGGTCAACAGCCACCTGCATAAAACTATGTAAACATCTAGATCATTCATATCCTAAGGGTAATCTAGTCGCCAACATATCAATCATTCATAGAGTGCAGTAAAAAGAAAGCAGACACAACAAGACAATTTCATCCACAACATACAGAAA
>NW_021529365.1:0-345 GCF_001605985.2 Dendrobium catenatum | reverse complement strand
GTGAAAATCCCGGTCGACCTAGCATGCAACCCACACCAATTTACACGGGCCAACACTTAAGGCTTAAATTCACTGCTTGCCAAGGGATTTGAACCAGGGATCTAGGCTTTGCCCAGTCGGCTCTTCACCACCCGGACAAATAGCGGTGGGTGCCTTTTTATTTTTCGTCCTATGCATCTTAGAATTTGATTGAATATACGCTTCTTGGCATTTTATAGAAAAGATTAAAGAATACCATAGCCTTTATTACATTTTTTTAAAATTGACATATATATCACATAATTATCATATATTTATATATCTAATCATTAAATTTTATATTTATTTATACAACATAATTATCAT
>NW_021529364.1:0-411 GCF_001605985.2 Dendrobium catenatum | reverse complement strand
TTCAAGAGAAATGATGTGTCTATTTATAAAAAAGTGGTATGGCTCGTAAATATGAGAAAGATCATGGGTAAGTGAGTAGTTTGGATGGATAGTCAATGTTGAATCTCTTGATAATGGATCGTTTACTGGCATTTGAATGTCTTAATGATATCAAAATTTAGTGATCTTGGGCTTGTTAGATTCGTCTCGTCGAGCCGCTCGATTCGACTATATGCATGTCATGTTTACAAACCGTTTGGTAATCCAAAATGTGGTTTGAACCTTTCAATAGTACTTCGGGTCCTTGATTTGGACCCGTTTGTGCTCGGATTGAGAAGAATTTGGCGTCGCTGGGTTCGTATTTTCGAGACGCTCAGTTTGACTATAAGTTTGCTCAAATCGGAATTTGGATGATCCCAATTTTAATTTTAG
>NW_021529363.1:0-216 GCF_001605985.2 Dendrobium catenatum | reverse complement strand
CACATTCTTTCTACAACAACTTGAGGTCATCAATCAAAGGTTGTAAGAAGACATCTATTTTTTACTTTTGGGTTATGTGGCAATGTATAATAAGTATTAGAAATATGTAGGACGTAGTCATATACATATTAGATGAAATGTTGTAAAACTTTACTATAATAAACTAACAAGAGTATGATGAAGTTGTCTGACTACAAAAAGTGAAGCCATCGGCAC
>NW_021529362.1:0-225 GCF_001605985.2 Dendrobium catenatum | reverse complement strand
GATAAGCTCAAAACCAAAAGAAATTGCCGCCATAAATAATTAAGGTATTCTGTATTTTTGGTAATCGGCCAGAACGATCTTTGATCGGCCAGAACGATCTTTGATCGGCCAGAACGATATTCACAATTATGCTTTAATTAGTAAGACAAATCAAGGAAGTAATTAAGGATCTCAGGATCGGCCAGGATTATCTATTCAAAAACCTTAGTTACTTCTGGATGATAA
>NW_021529361.1:0-295 GCF_001605985.2 Dendrobium catenatum | reverse complement strand
TCATTCGTCTTCCTTTTTTTTGTTATCATTGTTGCGGGCAAATGATCAGTGGTTTAAATGGACGACCAATATTGAATTCCTTGATTGTGGTCCACTGGTCCGTTTGTCAGATATTTTAAGGTCTTAATGATATCGGAATTTCGTGATCTTGGGCTCGTTGGATTTCTTTTGTCGAGCCGCTCGATTTGACTATAAGCATATCATGTTTGAAAATCGTTTGGTAATCCAAATTGTGGTTTGAATCTTCCAATAAGGCTTATTTGGGCTCGGATTGAGTTGATTTTGGTGTCGTTGG
>NW_021529360.1:0-221 GCF_001605985.2 Dendrobium catenatum | reverse complement strand
TCTTGTCCTTGGAAGGGTTGGGAGAGGTAAGTTTCAGGAAGTGATCGTGGTTTTCTTCCTGCTTCAGGAGGAAGCAAAAAGAGTTGAGTTCTCTGCCGTGCCGGGTGTGGAAAAAAGGAGGTATTTTTGTGAGGGCTTCTCCGCCTAGCTGTGGGGGCTAAAGGAGAGTCACTGTGATGCCCCAAATATCAATAGTGAAAGGATTTGTCTGACATTCTGAT
>NW_021529359.1:0-272 GCF_001605985.2 Dendrobium catenatum | reverse complement strand
TAAATTCATTTATTTAAATTTTTTAAAGTTTGTTATCATTTATTGAGTTAGTTGTAAATTTATTATGTTGTCCATATTATTTGAAAAACCATCCTATCTTCTAACAATGACAAATCATGGTTATAAGAAAGTTGGCTATTATCATGACATATGAACTAGATTCTTACTTCTTCTATCTTTTTGCTTGGCTATTATACATACATCTTTCACACTCCTTAGTGTTTAATCTATTAAATAAATCATTAAAAATTAAATTTGCATGGCAAATTAGT
>NW_021529358.1:0-241 GCF_001605985.2 Dendrobium catenatum | reverse complement strand
TTTTTAATTTTTAAACCAAAAAATGAACTTTAATGAGTTTTGTAAAAAATATTTTTCAACCACAGTTTTAAAATTAAAAACACAAAAATAAAAAAGACAGCGGAAAAATAAAGACATGAGGTTTATAGTGGTTCGGTCAAAATAAGACCTACATCCTCTTCCTGGAGGCACCCTCCGAGTATTGCGCTAATACCAATAGTGATGCTCCTTTTGCACCCACAGTAAGGCGGAGAAGCCTTTA
>NW_021529357.1:0-293 GCF_001605985.2 Dendrobium catenatum | reverse complement strand
TCTAATCATCCCGGACGATCTTGCGATCGGCCCGGACAAAATCCCCATTAATTTCTTTCCAAAACTGCCTGAGAAATTTTGGAAAACTTGTCCTAGATCGTCATGGATGATATTTTATAGTCCAGGCCGATCCACCAGGCCGATATCCAAAAATAAGAATTTCCTAAGTAGATATGGCGACAAATACTTGCTGAATTGAGCTGATCGTCCTGGCCGATAAAAAATTGTCCAGGACGATAGGTTTTTCATAAAGACGGCTGCTTTAATGAGGATTCCCTAATTAGGGTTTCTAC
>NW_021529356.1:0-373 GCF_001605985.2 Dendrobium catenatum | reverse complement strand
ACTAGAGAGGGAGTTTGTCAAGGGGAGCGTAGACACCGCCCTTTTTTCTTAAAAAAGTTGGAGATGATTTACTCATTGTTCAGATTTATGTTGATGATATACTCTTTGGATGTTCTAATAAAAATTTGTGTGATGATTTTTCTAAAATAATGAGTAGAGAGTTTGAGATGAGTTTAATGGGAGAATTGTCTTACTTTTTTGGGTTTAGCATAAAACAATTGGAAGATGAAACTTTTCTAAATCAAACAAAATACATAAAGGACATTTTGAAGAAATATGAGATGTACAAAGCCAAGCCAATTAACACCCCCATGACTTCTAGTGCTTCGTTGGATAAGGACCGAAGTGGTAAGTCTGTTGATCAGAAGAAGTA
>NW_021529355.1:0-287 GCF_001605985.2 Dendrobium catenatum | reverse complement strand
TCAAGGGAGTAATTAAGGATGATTGATACGATCATATGGTCCTGGACGATCGCAGGATCAGCCAGGATGATCTTTTCAAAAACTTTAGTTACTTCAAGACTATAAATATCGGCCAGCTCGAATTCAGGGCGATGCTCTGGACGATTTTCCTCTGATTTGAACTGATCGTCCGCGACGATCATGAAATCGGCCTAGACGATCAAGCCAATTTTCAATCATCCAGATTGCATTCTGGACGATGCTCTGGCCAATCTTCTGAGATTTGTACTGATCGGCCAGGCCGATAT
>NW_021529354.1:0-202 GCF_001605985.2 Dendrobium catenatum | reverse complement strand
CCGGTGAAGTCTTCTAATATATATATATATATATATATATGATGGGGCTACTTTAGAATTCTATGTATGATTTGGTTAGCGACAAATTTCGTTCATGTATCAAATGAGGTTTTATATTATATATGTCATGACACCTATTTCGTTTCTCATGGTTACACTCGTTCATGCTTTTCTTCTTAGCCAAAAGAAATGAAACAGTAAG
>NW_021529353.1:0-305 GCF_001605985.2 Dendrobium catenatum | reverse complement strand
TAACAAAGGGTCTTAGATCAAGTGGATACCCATTGGTATCTCTGCTTTCAGATTTCAAAATATGTGGCTTTCTCATGTTGACATTGAAAAGGTCATTGCTATTAACTGGAATGCTCCCATTTTTCCGAACAATGATGTTAAGGGTATGATTAGACTTTGTGTGAGACCTCGTTCCCTTACTGTTCCTCTCAGATTTGAATTTTTCCTCTCAGGATCGTCCAGGACGATTGGAAATCGTCCAGGCCGATCGGCACTGTAGAAAATATCATCCTGAGAATAGTTCTGGGAATCGTCCAGGACGATTT
>NW_021529352.1:0-959 GCF_001605985.2 Dendrobium catenatum | reverse complement strand
TTCCAACTTGGGCATTTATTTTTGTCCGAGTAGCGCACTCGAGTTCTTGTCAATATTTTATGTTGGACCTTTGTTTCATAACTTCATCTGCCTTGGCAAAAAATACCCTTTGCCATTTTTTTTGTTTTAAGTGCAAAATTTTCATGTGAATCCCATGCTTTACATTGCTTTTGTCATAAAGATTAAACATTTCTCAACACGTGTGCAATTAATATTTAAAATTCCAGCAGGCATTTGTTGCTGTGCCTTATCATAAATTGACATTTTTGTTCGTTTTCAATGCACTATCTCCTGCTTTGATTATTTCCTTTTGATTACTTTTCTTCTCCTTCAGTAATTAAAAACTTATTCTACCTTTGTTTGTTGTTCAAAAAACCCTTTGGTAATTGGGATGGCATTCCTTTGATGTACGCTGGGAAATGAGGATGGGAATTTGCTCTTAAAGGAGCTCTAGAACAATGAAGGGGAATGAAAGAGTCGATGGTTTCACACTAAGTAATGATACTTTTTTCATTAAGTCGATTGCATAGAACTTATTAAGAATATGAATAGGTGAATAAAGTTTCTAATGTCATTAGGTTCATTACTTTAAGTCATGTAGAGGGACACCATAAGTTTTATATCATAATTGACTTTATATGAATTGCAAAAGTGATATGTGGTCGTAAATAATCATATATATATGAACCTGATTGAAGTGCATATATCTATCTTATACACTACGGAGATGGTGAGAAGATTTTAGCCAAAATCTAGTACTTGGAGGAAGTAGGAAACTTTAGTGCAGGTTTAGCGTGGTAGTTTTCGTTTTGTTTCTTTTCATTGTTCAATCAAATTCTTTCATTTGGAAGCACTTTTTTAAAACTTAAGCAATTCCATGCAAAAATTTATGTGTGGTCGGATGAACTAGAAAAAAAGAAGTTTGTTCGGACTTCGGAGGATACTTCGTATATATTTTC
>NW_021529351.1:0-285 GCF_001605985.2 Dendrobium catenatum | reverse complement strand
CGGGCAAGGATTAGCAAGAGCAAAACTATGGCAGCAACCCACAGGAGCAATAAAGGTAGGGAGAGGAGTAATGAGAAGGAGAGAGGGGCGGTAAGAGAGAGGAGCTGCGGTTTGTAAAGTGGTTGGAGTTTTGATTTGTTTCCCAAAGAGAAATTCTTCGTGGGAAAGAAATTAAGTAGAAATGGAATAGGTAATTTCGGCCAGGGAGAGATTGGGGGGTTTTGAAATTATTTCCTAAATAAGGGGGGGAGTTTTAGGAAATAAATAAAAGGAATTTAATGGGTA
>NW_021529350.1:0-2812 GCF_001605985.2 Dendrobium catenatum | reverse complement strand
CGAACCCGGCGGGTTGACCCGAATTGACACCCCTAGTAGAGAGATTTATGTTCATCGTACAAATAGTCTAGAGAAAAAATTTTAATGTTAAGAATTTTGAGTACATAAAATTTAAATTTTTGTACTAAAAAACCGCTTTAAGAAGCAATAAAAATATTGTCCCAAATGAAGCCTAAAATTGATGAGAATCAACAAAAATCGAATAAATATTTGAGGAAAATTATAATATTTACAATTTGTGGCATTAAATATCATAATATTTGAGGACAATGTAGCAATCACATAATCTTGAGGCATGATATATGATATGTCATCAAAAAATTATTTTGATCGGGCATGAATCTCGACGCAAAATCAAGTTGGAACAAGTTGGAAACTTCAAAAATTAATTCTGGGATCATATGAACTCCAATTTCAGCAAACTTACTGTCGAACTGATTTTCTCGAAAATACGAACCCAACGACACCAAAATTGACTCAATCTGAGCCCAAATGAGTCCAAATCAAGGACCCGAGCGTTGTTGGAAGGTTCCCTTGACGTGCTTATATTCGAATTGAGCAGCTCGACAAGACGAATCCAACGAGCCCAAGTTCACCAAATTCTGATATCATTAAGACCTTCAAATGTCTGATGAACGGTCCACGATCAAGGGATTCAATATCGACCGTCCATTCAAACCACTCCATATTTGCCCCTAATCTCTTATATATTTACAAGTTATGCCACTCCAGGAAATCTATAAATAGGCCCCTCATTTCTCTTGAGAGGGAGGCCCAAGCAAGAGAAGAAGAAGAAGAAGAAGAAGAAGAAGAGAAGGATATGAGGGAAGAAACTCCTCCTCGACCACCGCCGCCAGAATTCTGCCCGATGCCAGAATTCTACCAGACGCCGGAGTTCTGCCGACGTTCAAGCAACTCCGGAGTTCTGCTCGACATTCAAGTGACTCTGGAGTTTCACCCGAACTCCAAGTGACACCGGAGTACTCCCAGAATACCATCTAACGCCAAAGTTATCCTCGGCTACCAATTGATGTCAAACTTCTACCCGACGCCGAACCTCAGCTCGTTGCTAAATATCTTCCCAACGCTGGACTTATATCAGATACAATCCTTCTAGCCTCCGTTGCTTGTCGGCAATGGTCCTTCTGACTAACATCGCCCGTCGACAACGGTCCTTCTAACTAACATCGCCCGCCGACTACAGTCCTTCTGGCCTCCGTCGCCCGCCGATAACGGTCCTTCTAACTAACGTCGTCTGCCGACTACAGCCCTTTTGACCTCCGTCGCCAGTCGACTACGATCTTTCTAACTTATGTCGTCCACCGACTACTGTCCTTCAGACAATACAAGCACATCAACAGTGATGCTTTATATTCTCATCATGTAATGTACTTTATAAGATGTACATCAAGCTAAGGCCTTCCCTCGAGGAAGGACCTCATTTGTAATCAACTACAATGCTAGTGGACTCATTTCTACTGGCAAAGCCCCGTGGTTTTCCCCCTTTTTTAGGGGTTATCCACGTAAAAATCTTCGTGTCTCATAAATAATACACACCCTCTCTCTTATCTGATTGCGTGTCGGATTTTCGTACAACGCTAAGACGTTAAACTTTATATTTCTCTACTGCCGCGAATACTCCAGGACGCAACAATATCCATGAATAAATATACTACCAAAAAATATATATTTAAAAAAAATTAATGCAATGTAATTTTTGTTTTGGTATTTTAGCATAATTGTCATGAAAATATTGTTACATCTTCTTTTGAGAGGAATTGTAATATTGAATTATTATTTGAGAGGTCAACTAAAATTTTTGTAAGGTTCATTTAGGACAGGTGTAATTTTTTATAAAGTTATTTGTAAAATTTCTATGGACAAAACAACTTTTTTGAAGAGATGATATCGAAAGCAACTTCTTGGTACAAAATGTTTTAAAAAATAGTGAAAAAACAGTAGCCAAATAAAAATTATGATTTAGATTTGAAAAGTAATATCATTCCAAACGAAGCCTAAGTGTCCTTCAAATGTATCAGTGGACAAAAAAGTAGGATGAAATAGATAATTTTCTTTAGATCTATTTGGAATTGATTCAATTTTTTATAAAGGTAGTTGTAAGGCTACTGTAAAAAACAACTTCCTCACACAAATTTTTTTGTCAAACGAAAATTGAAATTGCAGTCTGCAAAGCAAAATAATGAAGATGTCCCAAACAAATCCTTATGCTTCATTTGAGATTGCTTTCTTTATGCTTCTTAAAGCAGCTTTTTAGGAAAAAAAATTTAAATTTTTTTCCTAAAAAACTAATTTAAGAAGCAGAGAGAAAGCCGTCCCAAACGAAACCTTAATAAAGCTTCAATAAGGAAACTTGGAACATCAGGTAGATGAGTAATTATTACGTCCAGACAACAAACGCGTCCAGAGACCAATAACCACGTGCCACGTCACCTGGAACTCGGTACCGAGCACTCGGTATTGCTATGTATATGTCCAAATTTTTGATTTTTTGACCGGACATAATAATTTTCCCAGATAGATGCACACAGTAGATGAAAGATCAAGATTGCATGCTACATTCCTTATCAACCCCATAAAAGAACCCAAATATAAATTGGTAAGTTAAGAATGATATTGTTGAGTAAGGGAAACTTGCCAATAATACTATAAGGGAAACTTCCTATTCAAAGATGCGTCGAGATTCGTGTATGATTAAACCCATTTTGTGACATATCACCTCCCATTATAAAAATTTATAAAATTCAATGAGAAAGTAGTATATAAATAAAAATATTGAGTGAGGAATAAAATA
>NW_021529349.1:0-238 GCF_001605985.2 Dendrobium catenatum | reverse complement strand
CAATATCTATGAATCAATACGCAGAATCCATATCAATGTCGGTACCGGTATCTATGAATCAATCAAGTCGATAATATCGATGATAAATTAATAAAATCAATAAAGCCGTTCAATAATAAATTAATTCCATAAATCTATATCAATATCAATAAATCAATCGGCAATCAATAAATCAATACAAATCGGGAAATCTATGCAATGCAATATCATATACATGCAATTTCATACAATGGTCTTA
>NW_021529348.1:0-314 GCF_001605985.2 Dendrobium catenatum | reverse complement strand
TGCCTTGGGCTAACTTGGGTCAAGAGTTAGGCTAACCAAAAATAGCCAAAAACACTTGGACTCGAGCCATCTTCCAGCTAAGATCAAATTGGACCCAATTGCCACTTGCATTGGGTGCACCAGACCCAGACCTGCCTCCCATACCGAACCCAGGGTCTGACCAGATCTGGATCGAGCTCAATTCGACTCAAACCAAGCAGGTTTGAGCCCAACCGAGCCACCGGATCGATCCCAGCTTTCCCAGACCAACTTGGCTCCACTCTCAGCTCCATTGTGTCCCCATAGGCCTTCCCTGGTCAACCCGACCCAGACCA
>NW_021529347.1:0-1281 GCF_001605985.2 Dendrobium catenatum | reverse complement strand
AAATGGGCTGAATTTTGAGAAGGATAATTTTCTAACCCAATGAGCTCCAAATTCAGTAAACTTTAAACCTATGGTTAAAAATATCACTAAGTTTAATATGTTTGAGCTCTCCCCCTATTGGGTATTTGTATAGTTCCCTAGAAATTTTCTATGTTTTCTAGACATTTCCTTAATTATTTTCCTTAAGTGTCCCTACTATTCAAATGGGCATGAAATTTGGTTTCTAACCCTGGTACACAAACATGCATATCACAATAATTTCACAAAAAAATACTAAGTATCTAAAGAGTTATAAATTTTCAAATTTTAGGGTCCACAATGAACCTTTTATCTTGAAAATTCACATCACAGAAAATTAAAGAGTATATGATCCTACAAAAATCACATAATTTTCCTAAGATGCTCAAGAAAATTCCACCAAAATTTGGTATTAATTTGATCCCTAGATTGTAAGAAAATTAGGAAAACCTAAATTTAAATAAAATCAATTTTCTTATAATCTAGAACTCAAAACAAAATAAAATTAATTTTATTAAATACTAAATTAAAATATCTTTCCAACGGGCCCAAGAATGTCCAATTTGGTGGAAAATTCAATTTTCTATGAATTTTAGAAGGTTTGGATATTTTTTTGAGTTATTTTTGACCAAATTTGGTCAAATCGGCCATCGCATAGATGGACGACCAGGAGTTCGACACGTCACGCACCTAGACCTTGTGATGACCCGCATTCAACCCTTGAGGAAGGATTCACGCAGTATGCCCAGATCTGGGCCGTCCATCTTTGATCGGACTGTCCAGATCTTTCGTAGTTCATTTTGAATAAAAAACTTTAAATGTCCATATCTCCAAAAATACTAAACAAAATTTAACAAAATTTGAAACGTAGTTTTAGGGCAATATAATCTTCCAACACCTGAAGTTTGGAGGCTTCATGTGTTGTAGATTTGCTACAGTTTCAAGTCAAAGTTTTAGAGAAAAGTTATGATATCATACAATCCTGCCGACGGATTTTAATGTACTTAGGCTCGTTGGAAAGCTCTTGATATCCTCTACAACTTTGCTGAAGAACCCAAGAACGTTTGGCTGCTAGATCGAAAACTACTACAGGAATATCATTTTCTCTCTCTTTCACTCTCTCTCTTCTTAGTTTGGGTTTCTAGCTCAAGCAACCCCTCTCTAATGGCTGGAGAAGGCTTATTTCATGATGGAGAAGCTAGATTATGCATTGGAGAAAGTTTTTAGCAGCTGGAATTGAAGATTTTGGAGGATAGGGAGTGA
>NW_021529346.1:0-218 GCF_001605985.2 Dendrobium catenatum | reverse complement strand
ATCTTAAAAATAAATTTTAATAAATAAAATAACAATTTCTATTAAAAAATGTTTAAATCCAACACTAGATTGCAAACAAGGCTTCCACCATAATTAATAACAAGAAAAAATAAGGACAAATTAACAGTTAAATAGCTACAAATTTTCATATCTTCTAAAATATAAATATCACATTCACATATAAGGGCATCTCCAACCGAAAACTTCATTTTTCACGG
>NW_021529345.1:0-1384 GCF_001605985.2 Dendrobium catenatum | reverse complement strand
TTTCATCAGCCAGAGGAAGAGATGTAATGTTTGGACATTCACAGACCGTTAATGATTCAAGGGGAATAGGATTTGAATTGCTACAAAAATTCAAAGTCGTCCACTCCATATTGTCATATATCTTCAAGGTCTTGAGCTTAGCAGGCAAAGAGGGCAACTCTTTCAACTTCGGGCAGTGATATAGCTCCAGTTCAATTAAGCAAGGAAACAAACATCCATCTTCAGCAGCTACTCCTGCCTCAAACCAATCCTCTAATTCTTCTAATTTCTCAATATATAACTTCTCTAGCACTGGAAAGGTACGGTATTTATCATTCCCATTAAATTTACTTACGAGCCATTTTACTTTTGGCATGTTATCAAGTTTGAGAGACTTGAGGAAGAGAAGTTGCCCAAAAGGTGGAAGAGTTTCACACTCCAAGCATTCTGTCAATTCGATTTTCTCTAGATTGAAGATCGGATTGACATTGTTCATCCACATTGCAGATCTTGCACCCATGTATCTCTTTATGCTCAGATTCCTTAGACATTTTGGTGGCTGAAGATTGTCGAGCACGTTCTCATTGAAATTGATGTTCCTCAAATCAGTGTTACTCCAACATAAAATCAAATCTGCGAGCCTCCTCTTGGCACATAATTTGGCACTACAAGCCTCCTCGGCATCCTTAATATTTTCAAGGCAATTGATTCCTAATTTGCAAAGATCATTCATGTTCTCTAGCTCCCCAATTCTATAACCACTCGCATCTCCAAGATCAAACATTTTCAATTCTTGAAGAAACTTTAGCTTCCCAATCCCACCTATCGATGAAATACAATTCTTGGGCAATTTCACGTAATGCAAGTTAGAAAGGTTATTAATGTCACTTGGAAAAAAATCAGCACCTTTCTCTAGCCCATCATAGATTATGTATTGCAAGTGATAGAGATTACTTAGAGATTTTGGCAGCATAGTCAAATAAAAACTATCAATCTTTAAGTATCGAAGATGTATCAAATTTTCAATCTCCTCAGGTATCAGCTCCAAGGTTAATGGCGCAAATATCTCTAACAAGCGTAGGCTTCTCAATGCTTTGAATATTTTACTAAGTGCATAGATATCCTGATAAGAAGGTAGATAGAACAAGGAAAGAGAATGCAAATATTTAAACTTCCCAATCGCTTTTATGATGCCTGGATTTGTAGTTTTAACAGACAAGTATCGAAGAGTCTTAGGAATTGGAGAAGGCAACTTTGTACTATCCTCAACTCTTAAGCATTCATGTATGGAAACAGATTGTGCTAATTCATGTATTAAATCATGCATCTTATAGTAATAATCTTCAAACTTGTCAAAGAAATTTTTTCTAACCAAAACATCAAAATACCTTCCTCCGATATCCTC
>NW_021529344.1:0-260 GCF_001605985.2 Dendrobium catenatum | reverse complement strand
ATTGTTTTGAGAATGGATCCTAGTGATATTTTCGACCAGGCATTTGGCTCTTTGTGAGCTAAAGTTATGTTTGAATTTCTCCATCCTGACAAACTGTTGCGGAGGGTGGATGGATTTTGCTTTAAGCATTGATGGATAGATTTCAATTTTAAATATGTTGGAATTTGGGATTTGTGGAATTTTGGATTTTGTGGGTGGAGTTTGGAAGACATTTGAATATTTAAGAGTCATTTGGAAATGTTTGTGAACCCCTCCGGTTG
>NW_021529343.1:0-359 GCF_001605985.2 Dendrobium catenatum | reverse complement strand
AATCTATGGAGAAAATTAAAGTGTAAAAAAATATTTTAAAATAATTATAAGGTTTAATACATCAAAACAAAATGCAACATTTAGATAAACACATATAGGAAACACATAAAAACACAAAATGTTGCATATCAGTTAGATTGATATAATGATCTAATGATTTAAGTATAAAAAAAGGGTTTTACATTATAAAATAAATAGCACACAAATCAATTACTCTAGTAGCATGCCATCAACTTCATCTCTAGTCCACTGAACTTCATCATCAATAAAATATTCCTGAGTCAAAGTCTTACTTTCCAAGTAGTCATCAACATTTGTGTCCATGTGAATGTTATCAATATTACTTCTTGGTGATGTTG
>NW_021529342.1:0-582 GCF_001605985.2 Dendrobium catenatum | reverse complement strand
CATAACAAGCTCGATGCATTCCTCCACTTCAACCATCGAACTTGAATTCTATTGATAATATCACCATCTATTTCACCATCACTTTGAACAATATATTCAAGATATCTAAAACGTATACTCTTATTAATGACTTGATCGCCCAAAGTCACAAACTGAGAATAATAGCAAGCTAGGACTATAAACTCTGCTTCATACTATATTACTGATTTAGTCCTTGTACTAGCATAAAAAAACTTTTCATGTATTTGTTTCCTCATAGAGGATGAAACAAACCAATCTCTAAGGGGCTGTTTGGTATCGGATTTACAGCGGGATTTAAGTCGGATTTACACTAAATCCAGCCAAATAGTTTTTGTGCGCGCGTTAAATCCCGGGATTCAGTAAATCCCGGATTTACGGATTTACAGCTTAAATCCTAGATTTAGTAAATCTGAGGGGTAGCCGGATTTAGTAAATCCGAGCGGGATTTATCCGAAGAAGCGCGCAAAAGGGAGAAAGTTACCTTCACAGCCAGTGAGCTCCCGTTCTTGCTTCCGATCAAAATGTCGTAACTTCCGATACTGGTTGGAAGTTTGTCTCAGT
>NW_021529341.1:0-470 GCF_001605985.2 Dendrobium catenatum | reverse complement strand
TATGATAATGTTAAACAGTTGATCAATAATTCCGCATCAGCAATCAATCCAAAATGCACCATTAAGTGGGCATTTCATAGATATTTGATATGTGGTCGACATATGTTTATTTGAAAGATAATAAATTGTATGACATAAGTAAATATAAATGACATATATACTAAAGAACTAATAACTCAAAAGAGGTTTTTAAGCATTAAAAAAAGAAAATAAAAGTTATATTAAATCAAGATCTATTGGTAATCGATGATGTCATAATCCTAATTTAAAAACGAATAATATTTTAATAGAACAAAAATATAGAAAAAACAAGGTGTGTGTGTGAGAGAGGGAGAAATAATTCAAGGCGAAGAGACATGATCTAAGTATTTTGATCTTATATTTATAAGAATTTGGGGTGTTATCATATATGTTTTCCGCCTGCAACAAATCTCTTTGTTACACTTAACCTCTAGCCTCAGCCATGGGGA
>NW_021529340.1:0-308 GCF_001605985.2 Dendrobium catenatum | reverse complement strand
GAGCCCTCGTACACTCTAGTAGATCTGGGTCTAGGCTCTGTAAGCTCGTCCCTGTCAATCCAAGTATCCTCTATCTCCGGTGGCCCAATCCAATGAACTCGGTATCTTCGGCGCCCACTTTCCTTTGGGAAATGACCTCATCATCTAGTATTGCTTCGACCTTCTCCGCTATAGGTGAGTAGGGTAAGTTGGGGAGTGGAGCTAGGCTGGGGGATCTCACCAGGTGGGGTCACACAAGGCTAATTTAAAGTGGATTTTGGGGTTAAGATTCGGGTCCTTCAAAGGCTAACAGGTCTTCTATATTAAAT
>NW_021529339.1:0-1197 GCF_001605985.2 Dendrobium catenatum | reverse complement strand
AAAAGGGAAATAAAAAGCAATATCAAACGCTTACTAATAATAATAATAATAATATAAATAAAAATAGCTTATTATGCCAGTATCGTCATGGTGATCGATGAAAATAAAATATGCTTCGGTATTTTTCTCAAGTTAAGTTACACTAATAGTACACGTCAAGGCATAAATACGAAGTAATTACTCTGACTATGGCAGTTTTAAATTTGACAAAGGGAGAAAATGAATGAAAATTGCTAACGATATCCTCCAAGATCCTCTTCAAGATAAGATTTCAAAGCAATCGGGCAAGCTTCAGCAAAACTTACCCTCCCCGCTCGAGGTCTCGTTACCCCTAGTCGGCGGGATCTGAAAGTGCCATAAACGGCCGGTACCTTCGACAAGGTACTTCTTGCATAGAAACTCCATCGCGTAGGTTTTCTCCACATTCCGTTCAACATCGTGAAGGAATACATCGGTGACCCCCTCTCCCCGCCTCGCTCTCGCCATTAACGCGACGGAATAGATCGCCCCCATTCTCCCCGGTGCCTCCGCGAAGTAACCTTTTGGCGCATCAATCATAATCAGATCCCATTCGGTTTTATAGATCTCGTCGGGCAGATCGGCTAGCGCCAGGCGGCATCGTTTATTCCCCTTTAGATGCGCGCGCGGAGGGAGACACTCCGGCTCGGATCGGTAGGTGCGGATCAGATCGTTGGCCTCCGATAGTTTGGTCGGGTAACGGATGTTATAGGCACGGAGGGTCGGGGATTCGCGGAGCACGGATTGAAACCATTTGGGATCTTCTTCGAGGAAGACGGTTGTGCCGCCGGCGTTGAAGGCGGACCACATAGGGGAATCGTGACCAAGGCCAAAGACGAGGAAGTTGCAGGGGGAACGGCGGCGAAGGATGTTGAAGGAGATTGAAATCTCCGATCGTGATTGTTGGGGGACGATTGAGGAGGTGGCGTAGTGGAGGAGGGCAGAGTGGAGCTCGTCGGCTAAGGAAGGAGAGCGTTGTAGGGAGGGGAGGGAGCAGAAGAGTGAGCGATCGCCGTGGAGGACGAAAGAAGAGAGAAGAAGAGCTCCAGAGAAGAGAATCGCGGCGGCTGCGGCGACGGAGCAGCTAGTCACGGGCCGGTTAAGGACAGCGGCCTTTCCCATCTTCCCCGAGCTTTCGCACCCTTTATAGTGGTTGTGCTATTTCGTTTTATTTCCTCT
>NW_021529338.1:0-210 GCF_001605985.2 Dendrobium catenatum | reverse complement strand
CAAATATTGCATTCATTTAAAAGTAATCAAAAAGGTACAAAGCCATTCGGCCAAAACTAAGCATGAGAAAAACAGATATCACACTCAAGAATTGAAATAAATTCTTGAGGTAAAATAGAAAAATTTCTATCTAAAACATTCAAAAGGAAGCTCCCCTTAGTTGCCAAATTGGCACAGTAATGAGCTGCTTTATTCTTTCTTCTGTAGGTA
>NW_021529337.1:0-361 GCF_001605985.2 Dendrobium catenatum | reverse complement strand
ATATACATTATATATGATTCAAATTCAAAATCTAAAATTTTTTTTTTTTGGGAAAATTTTGGGCTTTGCCCGTATATTGAAATGAAACTAAGAGATTACAAAAAGATTACAATAGGGCTGAATAAAGCCCATCCCCGCTCAAAGAGCGCCCAAAAAATGAACAGAGAAGATAAAAGAGCAGAATAGAAATCCAGCTCCAAAATAAAACTATAATCTGGACTCAGAATGGCAAAAAGTTTAGGCAACCGAAGCCCCTGGTTGCCCGAGAGCCATCCAAGGGGCGATCACATAGAATTCAAACAATGGAGCTTCATCATTGTCCATATTACTGCTCCAAAACCGGCTAAATGATCAAAAACGT
>NW_021529336.1:0-215 GCF_001605985.2 Dendrobium catenatum | reverse complement strand
AGAAATGAGGATGCTCAGGTGGATGAGTGGCTTTACTCTTAGATATATGATACGAAATGAGCAAATACGTGAAAATGTTGGAGTAGCTCCAATAGAAGATAAGATTAGAGAGAGTCGCCTTATATGGTTTGGTCACATAAAACGGCAGCCTTCCGATGACCCAATTAAGATAGTAGAAGTATTAGATTTGACTTATGTTAAGAAAGATGGGGGTA
>NW_021529335.1:0-244 GCF_001605985.2 Dendrobium catenatum | reverse complement strand
GGGTTGACCCGAATAGTGCCGGGTTAATTTCGGGTTCGACCCGAACCCAACCCATGACCCGAAATTGACACCTCTATAATATGATGTATATATTAGATGATTGTTAAGTTTCTTTGAGATGATTAAGCTAGACTATTTTCATTTATTCGATTCTAACGAGTTATATCAAGATGGGTGTGATATGAGTTGCGTTTGACTAGATTGTTTACTCATGTTATACTACATAATCACTTGAAAAAAGTGG
>NW_021529334.1:0-467 GCF_001605985.2 Dendrobium catenatum | reverse complement strand
CTCGTCAGACGAAAACGGCTCCGCGTCGTCCGAAAATCAACTTTTCCAAAAAGCTTTTCGACTTTCTCTCTCCTCAAAAAAAAATCAGATATTTTTATAAATTTTCTCTATCTTCAAAATGAGCTGATTTCAGCTTTATAATACACAGATCGGCCCGGCCGATCGCAATATCATCCCAGGACGATCAGACCAAATTTGATCGTCCTGGACGGTTCCTAAGACTATTCTCCGGCCGATATTTTGAACAGTGCCAATCGGCCTGGCCGATGTCCTCGATCGGCCTGGATGATTCCTATAGGAAAACACCTAGAACAAATCTGGGCAATTTATGGAGCAAATTCTCAACAGATCGTCCTGGACGATCCTGGAGCAGATTTTGATATTACAATCTCCCCAACTTCAAAAAAATATCGTCCTCGACATTTTGATACATGTCAGACTCCTTCTCCCAAGTCGCTTCCCGCGCA
>NW_021529333.1:0-664 GCF_001605985.2 Dendrobium catenatum | reverse complement strand
CCTGGACGATCCTGGAGCAGATTTTTGATATTACATGTAGTCTGACGACGAAGATCAGAAGGACAGCGTCAAGTAAAAGTCCAACAATGAAAAAAAATGCTTCTTTGCATAGACGTCCAGCGAAATTCGATAACCGGTAGAAGTCCGGCGTTGTGTAGAAACTTGGCGAAGAGTGAAGGTCCGACGCCGGGTAGAAGTCCGACGTCTGTTGGTGGCAGAGGAGAGTTCCGGCTTCACTTGGGCGGAGTTTCGGCGTTAGGAGGGAACTCTGTTGTAAATTGAGAAGAATTTCAGCATCACGTGAAAATTGGGAAGAATTCCTGCGTTCTCCCGAATATCACGCAGAATCCCGGCATGTTTTGGAGGCAGGACGAACTCCGGCGGTGGTCGAGGAGGAGAGGATTATCCTTTTCCCCTTTCTCCTCTTCTTCTTCTCTCTCTTCACTTGAGTCCCCTTTGTGTAGAATGAGGCATCTATTTATAGTTTTTCTGGAGTGGCATGGCTTGTAAATATGTGTGAGATCATGGGCGAATAGGGAGTGGTTTGAATGGACGGCCGATATTGAACCCTTTGATTGTTCACCATTCATTGGACATTTGGAGGCCTTAGTGATGTTGGAATTCTTGGATCTTGGGCTCGTTGGATTCGTCTCGTCGAGCCGTT
>NW_021529332.1:0-250 GCF_001605985.2 Dendrobium catenatum | reverse complement strand
ACTTACCTCTATTCCATAGCTGGCGTTTCTTCTGCTTGCTCTTTAAAAAGCTTCTGAATTGTCTAGTCATTAGTGCAACATCATCTTCATCCTCAGGTTGTGAGTGTTCACTCTCTGACTCTTCCACTTTTAGTGCTATATTCTTCTCCTTTAGTGTTTCACATGCATCAATCTTCCTTTGACTTACTCCTTGCTCATAAGCAATGAGTGAATCAAGAAGATTATCAATAGAATAAATGTTTAAATCTTT
>NW_021529331.1:0-266 GCF_001605985.2 Dendrobium catenatum | reverse complement strand
TTGAAATTTCCAATCATACCTGATCCAACCACTTTCCTTGTGGTATTATCTCCAAGTGTAACCTTGCCTCCATTCCTGGCTTCTAGCGTTATGAATTGAGCAGTATCTCCAGTCATATGCTTTGAACATCTGCTATCCAGGTACCATATGCTCCCACGAGGTCTTGTGTGAGAGCACTCCTCTTCTTGATCTGAGTGATCCACATTGTCTGCCATCAAGCAAAGATTAGTGACTTCTTCTTCTTTTTCAGTCTCAGATGAATCTGA
>NW_021529330.1:0-214 GCF_001605985.2 Dendrobium catenatum | reverse complement strand
ATCGAACATGTTCGAGTCCGATCCGGCTCGAGTCGGGCCGATTCGAGCTCGAATTGGGTTCGACGATGCTCGATTAAATCGATCGAAAGTGCTCGAGCGAAAAACGAGGTCAACAATCTGTTTGTGATATTTTGACTTGATCTAGCTCTTCTTTAAAGGCACCTACCTATTGACTATAATGACTCCTGGTTGCTTGTTGAGAAAATGGAGCTGC
>NW_021529329.1:0-228 GCF_001605985.2 Dendrobium catenatum | reverse complement strand
CAAGACATCAATCACCAATCAAAATCATCAGAAACTCGCATCCGAAATAGCCGTACGAAAATCACAGAACAGATACTTATTCAATCATAAATCAACAACCCATACCGAAAACTGAAGTCATGTCAAGTCAGAGTTCAGAACAGATATCATAAAACTTTCAAGTCATAGAACAGACAGAATCGTACGGAATAACCAGAATCGTACATATATCAGAGGATTCATAAAACA
>NW_021529328.1:0-1167 GCF_001605985.2 Dendrobium catenatum | reverse complement strand
TTGTGAGCTGAGGTAAATTTTGATTTGTCCACCCCGGCCCACAAACTGTTGCGGAGGGTGGATGGATTTTGCTTTAAGTAATTGATGGATTGATTTCATTTTAAATATTTTTGGGATTTTGGAATTTTGAGATTTTTGTGGAGTTTTAGGATTTTTTAGAGTTTTCTGGATTTTAGGATTTTTGTGGAGTTTTGGGTGGAGCTTTGGATTTTAATAGACATTTGGATATTTGGGAGACATCTGAAAACATTTATGAACCCCTCCGGTTGAGATCTGCATTCAACACGGCCATCATCGGGGTATTCATGGTCATTTCTTTTTATGGATTGAACCTTGTCAACTCTGTCGAGCTGTCGACAGAGGATCGGGTTTTGTAGGCTTTGAGCCTTTATTAGTGAATTCATATTGTTATAGGCCTTGAAGGCCTAATATGAATGTTTTAAAATAAATATTATGGTCCCCACGGCCACATATTTGTTTGTTGGTTCAAACCTTGTCAACTCCTATTGATCCGTATAGGAGGATCGGGTTCGAACTTGAATTCACTCGTCAACCCGCGCAGCATCCCTAGACGTCACGTGTGTACCAATAACACGCTCGCCGGGGCCCATGCGGGTTTTATAATTATTTTTACCCCTTTTAGTGTACCTATGTGTATACAATTTATAGTGTACGTGCAGGGGTACTCTTGGAATAGACGCCTTCTGTCTGCTTGTACGAATGTTGCAGATCCGGTGGCGTGGCGTAGCAGCTTCTGAATAGAATTGTTTGCTGCTTCGTACAGGTAGACTGTCGTGCACTAGTTGTTGATTTTTGTAGGCGGATCATAGTGCACTAACTAATCTCCTACCTTGGGTCGTAGGAGCTTGCACTTGTCGTATCCTCCATTCATTTTATTGTGGTCTTTGGTCTTTTCAGTGCATCCGCTACTGCTGCATGTAGGTAGGTAGATGTCTTCCTTTATATACTGGAATTGACTTCAGGATACTGCATTTACTGAAGTCTTTCTATATCTACCCATAGATGGCATATGACGTTCACATATGTATTCGTAGACTTTATGTATTGCAGATCTTTTACTGTCACACGGAGATGACTTAAAATCTTGTTTGATGAATTTTCTTAATTGGCACTTGCATCTCAATTGAACTGACAATGTGATGTTAT
>NW_021529327.1:0-273 GCF_001605985.2 Dendrobium catenatum | reverse complement strand
TATTATGTTATTATTATAATTATCTTATACATATATATTTATATTTATATGTGTGTGTTTGTGAGAGATGAGACAAAAAAAAAGGAAAGGGAAAATGTAAAAAATAGAATGCAAAAGAAAAAAAAAAGACAGAAAGAAAAAGAACTTTTCGTGCCGATTTTTGTGCCCTCCACCCCGCCGACCATCGTGTAGGTATAAGTCCTAAACTCACAATCCCATTCTCTGCATTCGTGTCGAGTCGAAAAACCAACCCATGCATGCTTTTCTCAAGCA
>NW_021529326.1:0-238 GCF_001605985.2 Dendrobium catenatum | reverse complement strand
TTTTTTTTCTTTTAAGCCATGTTTTTTTAATATTTTTCTTAAATTATTTTTGCCATTTTATTTTGTTAATTTTCTTTTACTTTGTACCAAATTATGTTAATCTTTAATTATATTTTGTTAATTTTGATCCACCTAAGCATCCTCATTTCTGCAACAATTTAACTTAATATTATGCTTATCTTTTAATGGCCAACATTCTACATCATAAAATATTGCAGATCTCACAACCATCTTATAG
>NW_021529325.1:0-506 GCF_001605985.2 Dendrobium catenatum | reverse complement strand
TGTTATTGGCGGCCGAACGTAGCTCTACGTCAGGTCAAAGGACGTAATAATTGTTCCTGGGATGAAACCTTCGGTTGGCTGACTCTCACAGACTGGCTCTCTCTCCCCCGATCACCCTTCTCTCGTCTTCCTTCTTTTCGCAAGGCACCCAAGGAGTTCTCCCTCTCCGCCTCTCTTGGTTCGGACGAAACCCGAAGGCCTCCTCTCTATCCGTGCTCTCTGGTTGGCAGAAGCAAGAAGGAGCCCGAAGCCTCCCGCTCTCTCTCTGTTCCAAGGCTGAAGCCCCTCTCCCCTTCTCATCTCTCTTACTCGCAAAGCCCTAGTCGTCGGCCTCACTGTAGGAGGCCGAACCCGTGGCCTTGTCCGACCCCGAACTGTCCTCCATCTCCAGCTCTCGGTTTCGCTTTGCAAGACCGAGCTTACGTCGCTCTCTCCGGACCACACCCGACGCCTCCTAGGCCGAACCCGATGTAATATCAAAAATCTGCTCCAGGATCGTCCAGGAC
>NW_021529324.1:0-252 GCF_001605985.2 Dendrobium catenatum | reverse complement strand
TGTCCTCATTATGGGGGATAACAAATGTAGGCCATTTATTAATACTCCTATCTAAGATCCAATTATCTTCCATAGTGTTAATAGTTTTTCCATTAACAACATTCCATCTTAAGATTGGATTGAGAGTTTTTCCACCATCTTTGATAATTTTCCAAGAAGTAGAGGTTCTTTTTTTGCCGTTTCCAATATCAATCCTATTGCCATATTTGGAAGCCAATACTTTGTGCAAGAGAGAACCTTTATTGTTTATAA
>NW_021529323.1:0-312 GCF_001605985.2 Dendrobium catenatum | reverse complement strand
TCCGAAAGAACGTAGTTGGTAGGAGATTGGGGTCAGAAAGACCATTATCTGACGATTGGGGTCTGAAATATCGTTGTAGGCGATAGAGGTCGTGAGGACTGTAGTCGGTAGAAGATCGGGGTCTGAAATACCGTTGTCTGGTGATGGAGGTCGGAAGGACCGTAGTAGATTATGGAGGTCGGGAGGACCGTAGTCGGCAGGAGATATGAATCTGGAAGACCGTAGTTGGCATGAGACCGGGGTCTGAAAGACTGTTGTTTGGTGATGGAGGTCAGAAGGATCGTAGTAGGCGACGGAGGTTGGGAGGATCGT
>NW_021529322.1:0-1377 GCF_001605985.2 Dendrobium catenatum | reverse complement strand
GTTTTTTTTCTTTTTTTTTAAGCTAATATCAAGTTTGCTTATTATTTAGAGGCCTCAGTTACTTTTGGTAGCTAAAAGATATCTTTACCAACAATTTTCTTTTTGCCTCTATTTATTTTGTCTATATTGACCCATTTTCTTGTAGTGAAGAGTCGAGTCAAATTTGAGACAATATCAACTGTTAATTATAAGTTTATCCCACTGAAAATTAAGGTTGATTCCAACCCTGTATTGAAAAAATATATTAGTTCACTTCTAGCAAATTTAGTGCAGCTTTTTTTCTTCATCAATGATAAAAAATTATTGAAATATTGTATATGTCATTTATATGTAGATAATAACTTTAAAGAAGAGCATATTCCATTCGCAGTTCATTATGCATTGGATACATCTGTTAACACTTGTATTCTTCATTTAGTTCTACTATTGTTGAGATCCCAATCAAATCAAAAATAACTTTAACGTAAGACATACATTTCAAGGTGTTCAAAAGAACCTTAATCAGCAGTTATATTAAGTTCAACAAAAATTATATTGAAGATTAAATGAACTCCAAATGATGCTGATTTAATTAAAATTATCAATCATCATCTTAGTTCTATCAACACTAAGTTAATCCAAATAGGAAATAGAACTATAAGGCTCGGTCATAAGACAATGAGATAAGTCAATGATACTTTAAAGCTTATAAAATAAGTAACCTCGATATATATAAGGTTTTATAAGCCAATAAGAGTCTAAGGCTAATGGTGTATTGAGTGGGGATTTAGTCTGTGTGCTTTATTTATAAGTTCAGCCCTTAAACATAATAAACTCTAGGATCTTGACTCAACTTTAAGAGCATAATGAATCAAAAAATAGATTCAACCTCTCGAATGTTAGTTACGAAATGTTTCTTCACCAACTTGAACTTTGGACTTATGAGTAAAGGTGTGTTGAGTTCGATCTTTAGCTACATTGAGCCTTCTCTATTGGCTTTGCTCTCTACTATGCTAAACTTTGAAAGACTTAATGTGACACCCCCAAATCAAATTTGAAAGAAATATTTATTTTATCTTTTTAATTAATCAGCTAGAGCTTCTATAAATCATCATAGTAATAAATATATATCCAATAAAAGTAACTAACAATCATATACCTCAAAATATTTTATTATATTTTCAAAATCAATATATAATAACTAAGAGATTAGTATAATTATTACTCTATCACAAACTCTTGACTATAAAAGAATATGAGAAAATATAAATAAAATTAAAATAAATTGAGGATCTCTGTCAATCTCACTCCAACTAGTCCTAACCAATTGTCTGACCTGAAATCATTTAAACAACATATAGTGTGTTGCGTCCTGGAAAATTCGCGGCGGTAGAGAAA
>NW_021529321.1:0-1023 GCF_001605985.2 Dendrobium catenatum | reverse complement strand
AGACCACTCCATCACTCCCACATGAACAATACGGTTGCATTGGACTGAACCCTAGGGCCACTTAGTTGATGCCTTACAACTCTGTACCTACTTTGTCTCTATTTATCCAAGTGTAATGTAAGCCCCGCACTGTACCCTGGCTCCCCTGCACCTAAAGGGAGAGTGTGACTACCCATGATCTCACTCAAGGACTCGATCGAAAAAATTTTGATTACTATGTTGGGTCGATTCAATCTGCTAAACCTATGGGTTGGGTCTAAGTCTATACTTTTAACCGATTTACAAAGCTAGGTCGGGTTAGGGTTATCCCATTTGAACTAGGGTTAGTTTCAGGTTTGACCAGAACTCGACTTTAAAATTGATTTTGATAGCCCTATCAGTAGACTATCACAACCTAAAATAGAAATCAATAACTAAAACAAAAAAGAATTAAAAATAAAGTGTTGTATGAATGAATTAAAGTACTATACAAATAACTAAAACTAAAAAATATATTGATATCAAATGCATTTAATTAACTAATGATATGTAATGAAACTAAAATATAAACAAATGTATTCTAATAATTTTTAAAGTAGCCCTTAGGCTCCATCATCATAACACATGTCATATCATATTTCCACCACAATAGGCCACTGGCTCGGGCATAACATCACATGTCATATCAAAATCCCACCTTGATAGCCCTTCAATTCTGACATAATTAAATTCCACATCGGTCGCCCATTGGTATTGGTACCAACATAATAGAACTCCACCTCTATCACCCACTAATGCAAGCATATAGAATCCCACCTTGGTCACCCACTGGCACTGACATACAAAATGCCACCTTGATGGCCTCCTGGTGTTGGCATACAGAATCTTACCTCAGTCGCCCACTATCGCTGACTTATAGAAACAAACCTTGGCTGCCCACTTGCTATAACATAACATCCATTCACATTTCTTTTATATTTTTTGATATTTTTTATTAATTATAATATAATTAGACTAAATTCAAAATTTACCAAAATTTCTTCA